>NW_009629286.1:31614-43156 GCF_000690535.1 Cariama cristata | reverse complement strand
AAGGTGGTGAAGGGCCTAGAGAACAAGTCCTATAAGGATTGGCTGAGGGAACTGGGGTTGTTTACCTTGGAGAAAAGGAGGCTCAGGGGAGACCTTATTGCTCTTTACAACAATCTGAAAAGGAGGTTGTAGCAAGGCAGGGGTTAGTCTCTTCTCCCAAGTAATGAGTGATAGAACAAGAGGAAATGGTCTCAAGTTGCACCAGGGGAGGTTTAGATTGGATATTAGGAAGAATTTCTTCACTGAAAGGGTTGTCAAGCATTGGAACAAGCTGCACGGGGAAGTGGTAGGGTCATCATCCCTGGAGGTATCTAAGAGGCATGTAGACATAGTGCTTAGGGACATGGTTTAGTGGTGGACTTGGCTGTGCTAGGTTTACAGTTGGACTTGATGATCTTAAAGGTCCTCTCCAACCTAAACGATTCTATGTTTCCATGAATTCATATGCTGTTTATAATTACTATAATTCTTTAAGAATAAATTATGACAGTAGAGGTTACATCATGCAAAAATAAAAGCATAGGAAGGACCACATATATAGCAATCATTATTTTGCAAAAACTGGTCTTACTACAGGTTAAGAAGGACTCAAGTTTCTTATTGGTCTTCAACAAATCACAGATTGTTCATGCTTAACTACATACTGCCAGGAACAATGCTGGTATACTGCAGTGTTTGTGCTGTGTGTTCATACTCCATTAGGATCCCTGGCAAAAGTGCAGGCACAGACAAATTGGCTTTTTTGTATATCCACCTCAATTTCTTGGTCTGCCGAAAGGGTGCTTACTGACAGATGATGTAGGCATTATAACTTAAAAGGTGTAAACAAGGAAAACTGGGCTGTATAAGGGTAGCAAATTAGAAGACTGATCCTGCCTCAAGTGTAATAATGCTTTGCTCTGCAGGAAGACCTACTCATTTCATCGGGCTGGAATAAAGTTCCAGTCAAATTTGCTATCACAAAATTAAACCCATATGCAAAATAAATTAATTTTCTGCTCATTTGAAATCAGAGACACAGTTTTAGTAGACCTGTTCCACATGGGTTGTGAACCAGCTGATAGACCTGCTGGTAGACCCCTTTTCTCTCAAGTTTACCCTGACCCAAGCGGGCTCCAGCACTGCCCCTTTCCCAAACCCTGGCACACACCCAGATTGCATCTCTCTGCTCTAGCAATGGGGTTTCTCAGTCCTACTGCTGAAGGCTTTGGGGCCAGTGCTCCTCTTGCAGATTGCCCAATAGCTTTGGCGTGGGTTTTTTCCATAGCTTCAGCCTGTTCAGTTCAGTTATGGCACAATTATTTTATAATTTAGATAGTGCAAGAAATGTAATGAGCAACACAAAATCAGAAGTCACTTGAGTGTATTTTACTCCTGCAATTTCTTTACACTCTTGGAAGTTCCTTGGGTTTAGGAAGCCAAGATGCTGCCTCTCCTGTTCCTTGCAAAGCTTTTCCTTCGGAGCCTGGCATCAGCCCTTACTTTGAGGTTATGCCTCCTACTTCACTTTTTGTCTCCTGTCATATTGTTCTCTGTTTCTCTTCCTTTTTAATTTTTTATTTTAAAAAGTGGTGAGAGATTCTTTCATTTTGAACTGCCTCAGCCTCTCGATGAAAGGACCAAAGCTTCCCACTTTACTCCGTCTCCCTTTGCTCCTTTGCCTCCCTTCTCTTTCCACCCTTCTGCTCTCTTGGAGTTCAGAGATTAAAAAAATATTTTTGTCCTAAGAGGAGCAATCTCTTTGCATAAGGAAATTATCTTCAAATGGATGATTAGCAAAGTTGAATGGCCCTCAAGTATTAATCCTACGCCAAGCATCAGAATTTCTTCTGTCACCACCTTTAGGATTTAATTCACAGTAAAAACAAATACAAATGAGACACTAATAAAGTCCTAGTCTCTGAGTGGAACATTTGATCTGACATAAATATAATATGAAACAGAATGCTTAAATTGTATATGGAAAGACACACTGAATCATCAGGCATATGACAATTTTAAGCCCTGTGAATCCTTTCACCTGCATCTTTGCTGCATGTTTGTACATCATTTGCTGGTTTTTTTTCCCCCTGGAGTACAGAAGTAGGATAGCATATTTTACCAAAGAGGGATCTTAACAGAACACATAGCTGCATTTACATGGGATTTCCAGTAAGTACACAGACATTCCGTGGCTAATAAACTTATTTACCACAAGTGGTAATGTGCAGGTGTGCATTCTTAAACAAGAAAACATCAGTTTAAAATGGGTTACACAAAACCTGTGAATACAAGATGAATCTTGCATACTGTGAACTTTCATACTGCTTTCTTTTATTGTTTAGTGTATCTCCATGAGTGGAAAGAAATTTAATTAATAAAGAAGCACTGCAATAAAGGAAACTCTCATACCAATGGCTCTCTTCCCACCTTATTGTGCATGAGATAAAATGTTCTCTGAGAAGACAATCTGATAAATATCCAGCCTTATTGATGGTTGTTTGTCTACTGTACCCAGAATGTATTTTGCATTTGTACTTTCTTCTGTTTGTCTTTTTAAAAAGAGATGGATGCCTTTTGATGTATATTTTTGGATGCCTTCTGACTGGAGACCAAAGCCAAGCCCTACATTTACCTGGCTCAAACATCACACCATGAGAAACTCAGTGATGACAGCTAATGCACAGAAGAGACCACACTGTAGCAAGGATGTTGTTGAGAGGGTAATAGGTTTCCGCAGCTTTACTCTCCTCCTTTTGTTGGCTCAGCACTTCTGTTCTGGACATATCGGCTGCAATACCATTTATCAATGGCAATGGTTTGCCCTGTCACTCCCCTCCACAAGGCAACTCAGGTTTACAAAGCCTTAGCAGTCTCTTCACCAAATCAAACCGAACTTGGAATCCCCTGGGTGAGACTAGACTGACCCACATAGCCTTGCATTCCTGTTACTCTCCTTGAATCGACGAAACATGGTGCCATACAAAGCATGGTGGTTGTGTGCTCTCTTTTATAACTAACACATTTCTCCTACGTATAGCACTTACCTCCACTCTAATGTCTCAGTCTCAGCAAAACCTGTGTGAATAGCAGGAACCCAGCTTACACTGCAGCAAGATGGGGCTCCACACAGGTCCCGGCATGAAGCTGCTTTTGTGGTCCTCATTCCCAAGGCAATTCTCCAATGGGCAGCACAGAGGCAGACCTTCCAGGTGGCACCATCTTCCACTTGTAATTCCATTTTTTGTTTGAGAACATATAACATCCTGGGTTAATAGTGTGCATGCAAGTCAACAAGAAAGAAACTAATGGATAAACTTCTCACAGAGGGTACCAAACAATCACAAACGTAGGTCTACTTGCAGGCCCCATGCTATATCCCAGCTTGGCATTCTTTGATCACCAGTGAGAGATCTGACAAATGTTAAAGGAAAACAAGGGGTAGGTTTTAAAGCTTGTGAGAGGTTTCAGTTCTCTGGAACCTGTTTATCTAAACCAAAGCAAACATTATCTTCAGTGACTTGTGCTTGTGACTTATTTCCCATACACACTATAGATGACTAAAGCATGTTTTTAGCTTTAATAAAAGCTAAACACTCCAGGAGAAAATAAATAGTTTTTATTGTGTAGCCATAGCTGAATTTCCTTTTGATTGGAATCTTAGCTGGATGCTCCTAGCATTTATATTCAATTAGAATCAAACACAGCCAAGACAATTGAAATCAAGAAGCAAGTTTGTATCTGTATATGGAGACTGTCATTCTATCATACTCTCACGTGCATTAGGAGAAGAAAATATATTCCTATGAATTTTACTTGTATTAATGTCTTAAGGAAACATGGTAAAAATACATATTTGCATGAGTAATCAGAACAGTCATTTGGAGGTTTAGAAACTGAATCATTGACTTAATCCATATGTTTTAACTTGGATCTCTGAAACATACCATGCTTGTTCTAAGATTAAAATACAGCAGTTTTAAGAAAGTCAACTGGAAAAAAATAGAGCTACGTTAAACTTCAAACTATCTGATAATAAAATATGAAACAAAATATGTAATGTTTATTAGCAACATTTGAAAGACAAAGTATTTATGGTGAGGTTATGCTAATGCTATTCCCTTGGAATTTTATTTTGCACTTCATAAAATATAACATAATCTATTGGATCTAATTTTACAGAATTATTGATGGGAGAATATCTACATACTGGCACCACCACTTTATGTGTATTTGTATTCAGCATTGTAAGGGTTTAAAAAAATGATACCTAAGAAAGCTGTAATAGTCATTAGCAAGTCCTTCCACAGCTTTCAGGTCTGGCCAAACAGAAGTGTTAAAACACATTTTCACCTAAGAGCCTTCGAGTTGATCACTTAAATGGCATCAGGAGGCATCAGACAGGGAATGAAAGTATTATAAAGTATGACTTAAAAATGTAAGAGTTTTATGAACATTTAATACAGGAATATATACATACATGCACACACTTATATAAACTTTTCATATTTAGTGTTAATTTTGGAAGCACAGAGTAGAAAATGTCTTCCCCTTTAAGTGATTTATAAGGTTCATGTGCCAAATAATCTTTAAAGTATGCATATTGAACTGAAAATGTGTTTTACAACTTACTTGAACTACAGAGTTCCTAGTGTTACTTCTGCTTTACCAAATTTGAGAACTTCTCTCAGATTTGTGTTCTATTTTAATCTTAAGTTTTTCATTTCCATTATCCTCTGATCTGATGCAAACAACCAACTCTACTTACTGCTGCTAAAATAAGCCCACTGTTACATGAAAGGACAGTGCTGGTAGTGAACTGGATATGAAAGGTTTGCTCTTGTAATAAGAAAACCTTTTTCTGAAGACCACTTTTTCTTACTGTCTCATGGTGGTGGAAAGATCAAATACTGTCTTAAACACAGTAGTTCTATACTTTGGCAACAAAATGCTACTTTATAATGTGGAATGAAAAAGAAAAAAAAAGCCTGCTGTTCAAGTCTCTCTGAAAATGGTTTGGCTTCTCTCTGAGTATAATGAACTCCAAAGCTGTGCCCTATTACTTTGTAACTCTGCATACATAGCCTCCCCACATTCTTCCCACCATCAGACATTTAAATCCTAGGCTAATAGCAGATCCACAGTGCTAGTACATGTTTCTCTGGGATTTGGAAAAAGTCTTTAAATAGATTTTTATTGGTTTTTAAGAGCAAGGCTATTTTGTGTTAATAACAGGCATACATTAGGCTTTAGATAATTGCTTTATGTAACTTAAAGTTTTGCCTTTCAGCTAAATAAACACTGTATGTGTTCACAGGTGTATTGTCCTCAAGGGCATTCTGCTTTTCAGGGTGGCAGCTGCTGCCAAGGTGTTGCTGATACAGCTCTGTGTATAATTTATTGGAAACAGGTGCTGGCTTATGATGAAGATAGACAGGAAACTAAAGCAGACAACATGTTTAACGACCATTTAAAAAGTCCAGGTTCAGAAAGACAATGTGTCTGAGATGTTTGGTTGATGTTGCCAGCATCTTAGTGAGAGTTTACAAGCTCCCAGAAATCACCATAAGGAACAGATTGTCAAGGAACTGCAGGAATTGCATTCTAATGAGCATTGCATGCGATGGCACTAGTGCTCATTGATTACACAAATCCTGCCATTTGTAACTAACAAAAATTATAGAATGTATTCCCAGGCTGATGTAAAAATGACTTTGAAATGAGGTTAATAGCTAGAAGAACTCTCAGGCTGGGGGATGGTGTGTGGTGTGTGACACTGTTATGTGCACAGGCACACCGGGACATTTGTACGTTTGCAGGATTCTGCAATTTTCCTCGCATATTTTTCTGTATGAGGACTATAACAAATAACTCGTAAGCACTGATATGTCAATGCAAAAGTGGAAATCTGATTCAAATTTACGGAGGAAGGAAGGACACTCCAGAGGAGGGTTCCTCTGCCACCAGTAACTTATCCCAAACCTATGTAATGTATATGGCAGATGAGTGGGTTACTGTGTTATGTGGGCTGTTGCTGCACCCCATCAGCGTAGCATGGTAAGGGACCAACAGAGTAGAGATTGGATCCAGTGCACATGGGAATAGGTCGAAAGTCTTCTTTTGACCTCAGTGGGCTTCGGGTTAGTTTCCAGGAGAAAAAAATGAACTTTATTTTCTGTGGCCAAGTTAAACCATTAAAGTTACTTAAGCATTGCTTTTTCCTCCCCTCATCTTACTTCCCTTTGCTTTTATTGTAATTTTAAAGAACTCTTTTTTTAAATAAGAAACTTTCAATAGGAGTTCATGAGGGTATTTATTCATGGACAGCAGTTAGCATATTTTAGCAAGTAATCTCCAATTTAATCTCTAGTCTCTATAAGATACATATGTAGTAAATATGCATACTAAAGATTTTTAAAAGAAGTTGTTAAAGTGTGTGCACAGTTCTTAAACCTCAAACCTTAAATATCTCAATGATTTACATTAAAAAAAATACCCAAAGGCATTAGACCACATTATGGACTAATAGCCTGCCAATTCTCTTTTTTTTGGAAATGTTTGAGTTACAATATATGAGTGTAAAAAGGCAACTGAAACAACAAAATTTGGTCAAGAAAATATTGACTCCAGGCTGAGATTTTGTATGCCAAAAATGTTGACAAAACTTTATACCAACCCTAGCAGGCATGTCATGTTTAAAACTGGCAGTATATGGAAAAAAACTTTCGCAACTTAATGCTTGTATTAATTTGAAAAACTTTTATGCAGTTGGTATAAGCTTTTACATTACCATTCCTAATTTATACCAGCCTTCCTTTTCTTTCTCAAAGGATAAATGATCTACAGTAGTATGGAGAGAGGGGCATGGGGAGAAATCCCCCAAACGTATAAATGAATGAAGCCAGTTACTGTATCTGACCCAAACCTGCATAACTGGCTTAGGGTGATCACCCCTTCCATCTGATGGATAATTCCAATTTCATGCCATTTACACTTCTGGATTATTTTTTCATATAAATTTTATGTACGAAAGCAAATAGTTGAAATAAAAATAAATCTTTTTAAAGAAATATGTGTAGAAAATCTTTGTTTATATTGAAAACTCTTCAAATAAATATTCCATTAACAAACTTGTGTAAAGAATTATAATGGCTCATACCCTACCAAGTGATGAAATACAATGCTACAAAACAAGTGGAGAAATTTGATGGTTGATTATTAGACTCCTTAAGCAAATAAATGTGCACTAGTTAATGATAGTTTTTTGTGATAGGTGTTTCACTGCCTTAATGCTCCTTAAGGAAATAAATGAATGGCAGGAATCAACCAACTCTCTAACCTAATGCTTTGCATTTTAGAGGTCTACTCTCTACCAACAAATTATTCTGAGAAATGTGGTGGTTTGAGCTCACACATTCTTATATATCAGTGATTAAACTGTGGTGGTCAAGCTGCAAGTGCACCATGAAACAAGGAGTCAACGTGCCCTCCTAGGTTATGCTGTGGTCATGCCTTTTATAGTCAGTAGGAAGGAATTGTGATGGAGTTGTGTGTCATGACCACATGTGAACAAGTTATGCCTTGATGCTTAAAGAATGACTAAAAAGGCCCCTACTTGATTACTAAACAAATAAAACCAAACAAGCCCCACAGGATCAATATCATAGCAGCTGAGAAGGGGTAGGACAGTCCTTTTCCCAGTGTTGACTTCCATAATTTCAAAACATGTATTCCTAGTTACACACCCAGGTTGCATTCTAGCTCGATACTGGAAATAATTTAAAAAAGGATAATGCAGTCATTAAGTATTTAATTATGGTCCATGACTGTTCTAGGATACATAAAACCTACCTGTATGGTCTGGGCACCCGTGCTGACCTCAGTCCTGCTAGTAGCAAATAAAGGCTAATTCACAGGAGTATCTTCCAAGGTTATGGAAACCCAACCTTCTGTCCATCCTAACTCAAATCGTGATGGAAACTTTCATGACTGAAACTCACTTCTCAACAATCTCAGCAGACATCTGTGAAGATTTTGATAATTCTACTTTCAAAGTGGTATTGCCAGCAGATGCCATTTTCCAGTATGGTTGGACTTAAAAGTTTTGAATGAGGTATTTTATTTTGCACCAGGTTAGATGCATCATATAAAAAATATAAAGTAATCAAAATCAAAATAGAACACTTTGGTTTTGATGAAGTAAAAATTTTCAGCAAACCCAGGGTGAATTATTTTTCTCTGACGTTTTTCTTCATTGAACATTTGGAAATTTTGGAGCTTTGTTCCAATTTGGAACAAAGCCATATTTCAAAACCTTGCATGAGATGGATCTCCTATGTTTGACAGAGCTCTAATTTGCATCATTTTCTATTATGAATGGAAAAAAACCCAAAGAGTAAACAATTGTTCCCCTGCTTCACTCACTGAGCCTTGTCGAAAGTGAGCTCCACTTGAGCAATAACTGCAGCAAACTTGTGCTTTATATCCATCATTCATATTTTCATATTCAAGACACGAAATTTGCATGCTCCCTGCACCCTTCTCATGCCGCTGGTATGTAAAATTCAAAGCTTCCCCATCTTCAGCCCTAGCAGAATGACTGAAGGCAGTGATTTTTTCCTTCTTCCACCTCCTTTGTTAAACAGGAAGGCAGTACAAGTAAAAATATAAAAATTAAAAAAAAAATAAAAATCAGAATTAGTGATTCTATTAAGGTATCACTGAGGCTATATAAAGTCAGGTGCAAAATGTAAAGTTTTCTGATCACTTTAGACAGGGACAGAGGAGTGTGGCAGAAGTAGGAGAAGGGTGACTTGACTTGTTTTCGTGAAAATGTGCAATACCTTTCTCCTCCTCAAACCTGGTGGAATTCATGCCAACAGTCACAAAGCTTGACTGTGACAAACATCTGAAGGCATTGCTGAAGAGTGAGAAAATAGTTATGCCTGGAAATGAATGGAAAAGTCAGTCACCCCTAGACATTCAAAATCTGACAGCAGACAAAGAGCAGGCTTTGGGCAACACAAAGCAAGAGGTATGGACTTCAGACTTCTTGGAATTTAAATAAGGTTACTGAATAATACATGTTTATCTTAGAGATCATTCTTAATTTGCCTGATTCAAACCCTTTTGTTCCATTCCCTGCCCTGAACTGCTACAAAAGCCAGGAGCATCTCTGAGAAGCATGGGTGGCTTTTCATTATATGTCAAGCACATGGGGAGTACTGGAAGGGCACTTTGCTTCACATATTGGCTAATGCTATGTAGAAGATAAATCGGAATCAACAAATGAGCAGTAGACAAAGAATAACAACCAGCACCTTGGCTCCCTTCACAGGCACTGAAGACACAAAGAGATTTTTAATAGTGTTAAAGGTGCCCTAAATAAAAAATTTCATTCACCTCACTGGTAAATGACTGCCATTGTCCTTGAGGTGGTTCATGTATCTTAGAGGTGACTGCTTCTCTTTTGTGGTTGAGATTTGCAAATGAACTGCTTCAAAAACCTCCACTGTATATGTGACTGAATTCAGAAAAGGGCTCTTGGATTCGAAAGAATGAAAGCAGAGGAGAAAATTAATTAAAAGATGCATTTCTAATTAGAATTCTTATCACTGTTAAGATTTATGTATTTTAACAATAAAGACTTGTGGAAAGGAAAATGTGTTGTCATTCTCTATCATGACAGAAATACTGAAATCCATCTGTTCACCCTCATATCTCTTCATGGCCATGGAAATCATAAAATGCTGCCTCTATATTTCAATAACAAAAAGGCATTTTGCACTGCACAGTGAAGTATGAACAATATTTACTTCTGGATTTGTATGGACACAGTAAGTAGCTACGTGTTTGCTTGAACCATAGTTCATTTGCCTTAACACGTCTGCAATGTGAAACTCATGAATTGTGCCTATCACTGGTGCCAGCAGTCTTTAAAAGTGATAAAAATTCTAAAGTTTATGTCTCTAGGAACGTGTCAGTCTCTAGAAGACCTGCAGAAGAGTCTTAAGTCTAAAGATAATTTCAGGAGATCAGATCTACTGGATTAAATGATTCTGCATCAAATTCAGTGATGGCATAAACAATGCAAATCTTTTTTGAAGGCAATAGGCTTTACACCTGCTTATTCCACAGTTTGGTTTACTTCACAGTACTTAAGATGCTTGAAGAGGAATTCACATTTACACAAACACTGATATTCCTTGTAATTTTAATATCTTACTTTCATTAATCTAAACACATGACAGACATCTTGGTACCTAATTGGAGTAATTTACTCTTTTGCATAATGACCAAAACACTTTTTTTTTATACCAAGGAATTTGTATCTTTTCAGGACAGGGTTAAAAATGTCTGTATTTCCCATGGATATCTTATACATTAGACACAATCCTTCTACAATTTTCCTAGGTCTCCTTTGTTGGCATTCTAGAATGTAAATATAAAAGTAGCTTTAATTTTTTGCTTTCTACATAGATCTATGAAAAGAAAAGTGCTTATAGTATTTAAAGAGCAAAAATTATTTAGTACACACCAACTCCGTTTTGTGCTAAGAAGAATGATACCATTCCATAGGTCCCAGTCCATCTCGGCCATACAGAAGTTACAGTGTGTATTCCACAAATGCTAATTTATCTAGAAGTCAAAAACATCAGACTTTTCAGAGGATCAATCTAGATAAACACATTATGTTTTAGGCACTTATGAGACTTGCTTTATGAAACAGAATAATGTGTTAGAAATGTGACAGAATAAGTTGTCTAATTATGCAGCTACTGCATATAGCATGGGAGAGGATGGAAATTTCTCTGTCATCCTCTTTGAGTTCATATCAGATGAGTTTGTCTTTTGTTATCTTTTTATCATCTTATTTTCTTGATGGAGGTTGGGCCATCTTTATCAAAAAAGAGGGCAGCAGAGAGTGGGAGAAGGTGACTAATTTGTGATCCACCCACCTTTCAGGCAGATTTAACTCTGAGCCTTTCTCCTTCCGTTGCTATAGATGCATGAAGGATTTCCTCTGCTTTTTTGTTCAGGTAGGAACAGTAAGACCAAGTCTATGTACATCTGTTTTGTAGCAAATAAAGCATAGCTCCATGCAATCAAGTCTTCGATATTTTGAAGAATAGTGGAGCAGAAGGTAGTACAAGGGTCCGGAGAGGTATTGTTGACGGTTGGAGCCTCAGCATTTCTGACATACAGAAACACCACCAGCACAGCAGGCGCTTGCAATCACCTCACATTGAGGACATGCCCAGGGAAATTCAGAGCTGTACTGATTGCCTTATGCTTTCAACGGCTTAATACAATACCTAGGTCTTGATTCATGCTGACTCTATAAAGCTACACACTTCTTGTCCTTGTTAGTGGCTAGGATGTTTCCTGGAAAAACTTACATTCAGTATTCAGAATAGGTCCCTCCTGTCTGGAAACCTACTTTATGGGCAGAGTCCACAGAGGTGGCAAAAGCTGCTTTGAAACACCTCTCTGATGTCCCATCTGGAGATGCATTGGGTCTTTTCTGGTTGACTTGGAAATAGCAAAGAGAGAATCAACCTGA
>NW_009629286.1:6899-31583 GCF_000690535.1 Cariama cristata | reverse complement strand
GGAATAAAATTCTCCAGGGACTATTCTGCTGACAGATCTATTTTGAAATACTGCAAATTCTAGCTGTGCCACATCACTCTCCAAAAGCTAACAAGAGCAGATGTCCTAAAGTGGCTAAGCAGCATGATGACTCCCCTATACCACAGGATCACCAGATGTCCTCTGCAGCCAGCTTAAAGATTGCTTCTCAGTGCCGGGCCAGAGGAGAGAGCTGAGGATCTGGCATGGCTTTAGAAATTATTTTCCTCATAAGTGTATCCTGTGGTTTTTCTTTTCTCCAAAAACAGAGTCCTGTTTGAAAATAAAGCCTTTAAAATATACAGGCAGAGATGAGTGTGCATCCTCCCTTTATTTCAACAATTTCCAGGGCTGGTCCTTCTGCAAAGCCAACAAAGTTGGTCCCTGAACTGGAAGGTTCCAGTTTTCTCTTGGCTGTCTGACCCAAATGTCATTAATTCTAGCTAAAAGTGCAAAGACCTTGGAGGAAAGAAGACAGCAATACCTCTAAGCAACACAGTACTGGAAAAAGAAAAGAGGGCAGGGAACAGGCCTCAAAGGGTTTACAAAACAAAGTGAAAAAGAGCTGAGACAAAGAAACTGTAAGACGCTACCCTTGTGGGACAGTGAGAAATGGAAGAGAAACTTAGTTCATTCTCAACAGATGTTACTCCAAAAAACACAAGAAACCTTGTATACCTGGACTCCTGGGCCTGGACCTTTCTGTCAGGTATGCTGCTGCTGCCCAGCTCCCGCCGCTCTGCAGCCTGAGCTGACATGTAGCAGCACACACCGTGAGGAAATCAGCTCAGCAGTTTTCTTTCCAAACCCTGTCCTGTCACATCCATCTTTCCCATATGTCAAACATTATGTTTGACGTATCAAACGAAAGCAACTTGTGAAAATAATGAAATCCATGAAACTGTGACTGACAAGACAAAAATGCAGCATTAGCTTTGGCTGTCCACAATTAAGTTTTCAAAGGTCTGACTGCTGACTGAAAATATTATCCACTCATCTTCTCCCCATTTTGTTTGGAATGGATTTGACAATTAGGGGTGACATTCCTTTGTCAAAACAAGCCTTCTATTAAGTATTTAACAGGTGCTCTAAAGATTCTGGCAAAGTGTTAACTTTTTGTACAGATTATCTGGAGAAGAAACTTACATATTATCAGATGATGCTGTAAACTGAGATGAGAAAACAATTTACTCTTTTTGTTTGTTTGTTTTTTGCTTTCCTGACTAGAGAAAATAGTGAATCTGCACATGGGATAAAGGGAACCTAAGCAGAGAAAAATGGTTAAAAATTTAGATGAACACTAGAAAAAAGTTTTAAATATACATAGTTAAATACATGTCTATATGCATACCAGTACTTTTTTTATTGTGTACGAATCTTACATTTACATACATTTCTACATGCAAGATTCAGATACATGTCTTTCTTACAACAGAGTTCAAAGACACATGGGACAGCATCCCATGCTGACTGCTGAAGTAGGGAGAAGCTGGAGGTTAACATTCCCCACAGTTCTCCAGGAGGCCCACCATACCACAGCGTTTTTCAAACATACTGTGCACACAAACCCAAACACATACAAACTTATAACTTTGGAGGGGAAATCTGTTTATACACAGCCAGCATGATCCATGTCACCTCTCTCGGTGCCTTCTGGATCCTCAGGTGCATGCTCTGCTTTGGCAGTACCATGTGGCATTTCTTTCAAGCCAACATTTTTTCACAATGCCCATTTTCTCAGAAACATTGAAAAATGGCTACAGCTCTGGAGCACAAAGTGAAAAAAACCCACACAAAAAACCCAAAAGAGGGTATTTCATAAGAGACCTAATGACACCAATGGGAGCACCACCTCTGCCTTATGAGTGGTGCAGTGAACGAGTGGCTGGTCCTGTCGAAAAAGGAACATGAGTAGGCCTGAAATATTTGTAGTGGATCAGAGTAACCAATTTTTCAACAAATTAGTTTTAAAACCTGTAATTACAGGCTTATTTTGCATTCAGTTAAATTCAGTATTTACAAGTACTTGTAAATATAGTTCTGATACACAAGATCATCACAGGAACAGTATGACTGGTAATGATTTTTTTTTTCTTAAAGACAGCAGAGGTGTTCTTGTTGTAACAACAGAGTAACATTTATGAATACTCCATAACTTAATTTCTGCATAGGATATCGAAGAGGTCAAAGAAATATTTTTTCCTCCCTATGAATGGAGTTTGGATAGGCATCTGAATATAGGTTCGATATCAGAAAGAACTTCTTCACTGTTAGAGCTGTTAGGCATTGGAACAGGCTCCCCAGGGAGGTGGTGGAGTCATCGTCCCTGGAGATGTTCAAAAAACATTTAGATGTGGCACTTCAAGACATGGTTTAGTGGACAGGGTGGCATCAGGTATACGGTTGGACTTGATGATCTTTGAGGTCTCTTCCAACCATAATGATTCTATGATTCTATGATTCTATGAATGGAAGAAACTTCCCAGCAATCAAAGATGCTCTTTTTTCTTTTACTTTACTTGATCCGACTAAGAAGGAATACAGAAAAAAAAGTCTTAAAGTAGTTAAGAAATTGAAATTTTCCAGTGTTTTAATTAAGTTCCAGAGTCTGGCAAAATTTGTCAAACTTTCCCTTTGAAAATAAGGTGGGATTAACCTTCAAGGCAGTTTCCCTAGGTTGTTAATACATCTCTAACCAAAAGTTGTGTAGCAAGGTAAGACTAGGTGTGCTTCACATCCTTTTGAAGTTGATGGAAAGACTCATATGGTCTTCAGTGGCTTTGACTCAAACTCATAATTCTAAATTTAGGCTCATCTATAATTGTCTCTTTTTCTCCACTAACTGCTCCATAATTAGCATTTTTTTGAATCAGAAGACACAGAGAGAAGTATTTTACCCCTCTCATGTATATTCATGCTTAGTCCAGGAAGAAAAACACCTTTTTACCACCTTTTGGATAAGACTACGTATTTTCATCAGAAGAATGAGAAAAAGATCTGAGGCAAACAAAAGCTGAAATAAAGCTGCAGAGTGGACTCACTAGCTGATGCAAAAGCAGAGGACATAGACTGAGACAAAACAGATAAGATGAAAGAGAACAGAAATGGCAGCATAAATAAAAATAGGTCAAAATCCAGAATTTCATTTCTTTGGCTGGAACATTATTGAAGTCAACAGTCTTGCACTGGATTTAAATTAGCATAAACAAGGGCAGAATCTAAGATTGAGACTGGCACACTAAACAGTCTAGCCCCAAACTGTGTCTTCTGAGGGGTTTTAAAAACTAATCCCTCTTGATTTTGTCAGTCCTTATTCAGGAGTAAAAGCTGAGCCATGAGCTCAGGAACTGGTGAACTCTGCAGAACCTAGTGGGAACATTTTTGTGGGAATGGCTGCTATTCCCGGACATTTGTTTTCTCAACAAAGGTTCTCTTTTAAGAGTAATACTTGAAAAGGACTGATGTCCAAAGAGAAATTGCCATTAAAAAGTTAATCCTGTGGGGTTTTTTGATGCAACTTTTAAGGTAAGATCTGCATTCCACAATGTGAGGACAGTAGTCCAGTCCAGGTTGGTAACGTGATTTGGCAATGCAAAGCTGCGTACCAAGACTTTAGTTCCTGGTTGCACATGTATTATTACACTCGGTGTTCTGCATAGGGAAACAACTGAAATGAGTTTGGCATAAAAGAGGCAAGAAAGCCCAAGTGATTAGAGATTCCATAGATAAGCCTATATTGTCTACAAAAGGAAAGCCTTTGGCATGCTAGATAATATTTGAGATTAATTAACAGTTTGTTTAATAAAGCTGCAGCCAGACATCTTTAATCCAAACACCTTTGTAGAGCACATTTATATGCAGAGCTGTGGGTAATTACCAAAAGTATTATTCCATAATAAGAAAACACAATTCATTTATGAAATAATATACATGTGTTAATTCATGACAACAAAGAATAATATACACTTACATATAACATAAAAATAACTGTACATGCCAGACACTTTTGACAAGATCTCCTGGACACTTAAAAAGCACAATAAACATCTGTTTTATATCTGAATGCCAAAACTTTAAAAAAAGTTCTCTTTTGTTAAAAGTCCAGCTTCTTATTTTAACTAAATTACCAGGTGTTTATAAAATATCATTCTCTTGTGAAGCTACAGTAAACAGGAGAGATACGAAAACCAGTAAATTGAGAATGCAGGCTTCAGCTGTCAGGATGTCATTGGTAAGCTTCAAGCTGCTATGTTGGCATGTGTTGATGCAGTGACATAAGTATACTGACCATTTGAAGGAAAAGTGAATGAGTTTAGGAGAAGAAGTAGAATTTCTAAACAGCTCATGTTTAAACAATGGAAAAGGAAACAAAGAGGAGCTTGAATTGACGGTGTCTTGTGATCTTCACTGGAACATACTGGAATAAATGCTTTGGGCTGTAATGTAACACCATTCAGCACAGAACAGATTAAATTCAATCAGAACATCTTTTCTGATCATTTGATTACATATGAGCAGTGTTTGTGATTATGTCTCTTTTTTTTTGGCAGAAAACACCAACGCATATCTCAACATTGCTGCATAACATGGAAAACCTTCTCTCGCTTGTATACATATGTATATACATATACCAAATTAGACAGTGATCTGTATAAATTAGCAATGAAAAAAATGTAGAAATATGATAAAGAAAGCTAAGGAAATACATGTTGCTAAGAACAATAAGGAGGTTTTTCAGGACTGTACTGTCTCCCCTGCAATTCCTTAAAATGGTATGAACATATTACTGGATTACTTAAATCAACAGTGTTATTAATATTATAGATAAGAAAGAAATAATATATATTGTATATAGACACATGCAGACACACACACATTCTACTGTTTAGTACTTGAAAAGAAAAAAGATGATACATTCATACGACACAATGATAATAAACTCACTTGCATCACATTGCCCAGGAAGCCACTGTTAAAGTCCTTTTATTGGAGATCAATATTTTTCTGTCAAAGAGTCCATGCACTATAAATCCAAAGGTTGCTAGAGAACAGTAGAAATATGCAATGCTGCCAAAAGCCAAAGAGAGGAAGCAGAATGATCACAGTATTTACAGGTCACTTAGTCTGGCATCAGTCCCAAGCAAAGTAATGGAAAAGCTGATAAGGGATTCAATTAGTATAAAATTAAAGGATAACAGTGTAATTGGTGCCAGTCAAGACAGCTTTATGGAAAAATAAGTCTTGTCAAACAATTTGATGAAGGTAACTACAGAGATGTGAGACTAGTATAAGACATTTGACTTAGTACCTCACTGTATCCTGATTAAAGCATTAGCACTGAGTAAAGCAGTTTATGGGAAGAGTGGAGAATGAGGATAATACCTGCACAAGGTAGCACATACCAGTTTCCTGCCTGATATTGCTAACTGTGTGGAGTCAGGCTAACCATTGTCAGGTGAAGCAAGCAGGAAAGGAGATCAGAAACAATCTATCACCAGAGGACCATGACAAGAAAACAGCAAGAAACAGGAATGAAACCCTGAAGGCAGTGGCAAAGTCCCACTAACTTCAATAGGGATAGGTTTTCATATAAGATTTGTAAAGAAACCAAAACCTAGGAAAATTCTTTAGTTTGTCTTCATGTAGAACATGTATTATGAGACATGTAATTAAAATCTGGATGGAAATCAGAGTGTCCTAAAATCTGAAGTTTAGTCCAAAGTAATGGACAGGTTCAACTCCATTACAGACATAGTGTTTGGGGGATTTGTGGTAAAATATATAGACTGATTCCTCAGAGTTACAACAGGAGATCTGAATCATGGTGCATTCCAAGCCCTACTGAACAACTAAGTCGAATCCCAACAGATTTTGTGTATGTACATCACAACCCAGATGCTTTCACATCTTCCCTCTTGGGAACACTGTATGTTTTGTCTGCTTTGTTTCTCAATGATTTACAAACTTTTAAAATTTGGCTGTGTTGCTACTTTGCTTGTGGGTTCAAGAAAAGACAAGAATCTGTAAACCTTTGATCTACATGCTACAAACAAACCAGGAAAAAAGAAAGCAAAAGAAAAGAAAACTCAGTGCTGTCAACAGGAAGATATAATGCTTGGTTTGTATGAATGGGGATAATTAGTTCCAAGAAATGTGATATGGGAATTGTTTTGGGTTTTTTTCTCTCTGGAAAATATATTTCTTTGTAAGGACAATTTTTATGTAAAGTATTTTAGGGAACATTTTATATCAAATCAAGTCACAAAGATACTTTTTCTGGTCTCACCACAAAATGAAGAAAGGATGTTGAGTTTCATGGTTAGCTGCAGGGAAGAAAATTTTTTAAAATGTCATTAATTTTTTTTATTAGCCATAGGTTTAATAATCTAAAAGATTATTAAATGTCTTAACAACTACATTTTTAAATATCACATTTCAGAAAATGAAGGCTATGATTTTTGTACATCTCACTATAAGGAACTCAGCCTGCTGACAAGAGAAACAGAAAAGTTGCATTTAGAGGCACCTCTATTTTAACAGAGAAGCTTACCCAGCAAAACATACTACTGTGCAACAGACAGCTGCTTAACTGGCTGGTCCAGCTGAAGGGCAGTAAATGACTATCTGAGGATGGCAATTTTCCTTCATCTCATCTAGATGGCTTTGAATTTAATCTTAAATAAAAGCTGGGCTTCTGGTCCAAGCCAGTTGTCTTGGCTCCCTCTATAGTCGAAGGAAAGAAATAAGCACTTCTGGATAGCAACTGATCTCATTAATACCAGCCGTCCATCTTTGGTGGAGTGACACGTCTTGATGCCTAATGACTATAGAGGGAATCTCGATGAGCAGCTTAGACTGGAACTCAAACCTCTGACAGTCAGTACAAAGCCAAAGTACAACTGTGCCCATTAATTTAGTCACGTGGGTCAGGTTTCAAAAATCCATATAAGCACTTGAGATTTGACTCAAGCTTTCTAAATATCCATTTCATATTTGAGTCAAATGTAGCTATAAGCTGAAATGTGAGAACCTTATACATATATTAGAGAGGAGTGTTACTAAAATAGCTGAGGGGGCAAAATAAGGGGGGCCGGTTTATAGCTTTTCATTGACTCAAAGGAGGCATGGAGCGAGCTTGCAGTTTGCATTTTGCTTTCAGCCCTCTTCAAGAAAATGGGACGATGGTTGTTGTCAGTAGTTCAGCTTTGGTGCAGGGCCTGTGCAAACTATAATTTGAAAGTAATTGTGGTAATTGCTGTAACTACAAAAGTTAACACACACAAGCTTAATTTTATTCACATAAAGCTGTGCCAGTAATGACACCATTCATCATTTTCTGTTAAAACAGTAACAGGTGTTAATCTCCACTCAGCAATGAGTGCAATGCAAGTGAGCAATAAGCAAAGTGCCAAAAAAGAAAAACCACTGTCAAAGCTCTCTGTCACAGAAAAACGATTTCTAGTAATGTCTCTTAATGGGACTTAACTGAGGAGTGAAAAATTATTTGACTTTTCAGTGATGAGGATTGTTAATGAACCCAATTTTTCTCTTCCACCTTGATTAGCTTTCTGTAGGAAGATCCATTTTAGCTCTGTACAGTGTAGTTTGGAGTAATAGACACCCAGCTGCTGTAATCTTGTCAGTCCTTCCACTTACAGAAAAGTAATCTTTTTGTCTTTTTTTTTCTTTTTTCTTTTTTGATAGGCTGCTGAACTATTAACAAGTTTTCAAACATAATGGAAAACAGTGAAGAGTAAAATTTAAATAGGGTTTTAACAGCAATTTTGGTATTTTTCTAGTTTTAACAGCAGCCTTAGAAGATTTTTAAATGCCCTGCACATCTTATCCTCCCAGGCACATAATGTATCCTCCCAGGGTTCTGGATGTTACCTATGAGAAACCCTTAACACCATATTGTTGCCATGCAATACAAGGTGGCCATACCATGCTACCTTCCAGAGCAAGAGGACAGTCAAAATCTCCTGTGTGTTTTGATTACGTAAACTAATTCACATTCAGTGGCGTGGAATTTATCTACAGGGCTCATTTTATGCATGTAGCAAAGCATTTCCCATTAAGTGTATACACAATCAGAGTGGTGTACTGCAGTTAGTTCATGCTACATATTTGAGAGAGTTCAAAAGGTAATGCCAGGTGCACCTGTATGGTTTTGCCTAAGTAAATGAATGCATTTGTGCTGCCCAATGCCCACACTTTTGTTACCAGAGGCACGCTTCTAACCATGCACAGGTAAGAGTCATTTTGATTCAAAATGCAGCCCATCATCCTGATCTTGTCTGTCCTATAGCACACACTGCAATAGCATTTGGGAAAGAACAAAGTTGACTGCATGCTCTGCCTCTTACTCCAGTCGATGAGGGTGCTTACAGCCTTCCTGGAGAAGCCAAGTCAGGTGAAGGCAAGCACGATACATGCTTAGTTGGAAAAATGAGGTGAAATGATGGGAAGATTTTTGTAGGCAGGAAGAAGCCTCAAGGTACAGTGAGTGAGTCAGCTTTTGGGTAGCTTCATGCTTTTGAGAATCTGGTCCTAGAGGACTTGGTGAAAAAAAAAAAGACCATGATAAGAAAGACCACAACAATTTTCCATAAACAATTCATCATAAGTCAGTCTCAAAGTAATTTACAATGGAAGGCCTATCTTTCTCCCTTTTACAAAAGGGGAAATTGAGACACAGAGAAAGGATATGAATATATGTATATAACATTGACTATATTCTTCAAATTTGCAAAGAATTTCCTCCTAATACTGATGTTATGCTCTCTAAAGATGATCAGAAGTCAGAACTTCCAACTCAGTGGCTAGTCTGGAATCAAAAATAAATTATTACAAGGCATAAAAATGAGCTGCAACATTAACATTGACATGAGACTGAAAGCTGCAAAACATTGTGTCTTACAGCCACTGAATATTCTATTTTGAATGTTCTTCATCATTATGTTATGTTACAATGTTAAACAGATATAATTACTAACATGGTATAAAAATCAAATAAGTTTAATTAAAATGATGAAATATTTCTTATTGTAATGTATTTCTTGTTAAAAAGAAATGAAATGAACAGTGTAGGTTTTTCTCCATTGACATTTTTGTTTATATAAGCACATTTCTGCAAAATACTTCAACTGTGAAACACTTTTTTTCATAGAAAAGGGTTCAGTTTAAATTTTGTCTTAAGTCTTGTGCATGTTGATATTATATTGGGTGAGTTTTATACTGTGGAATTAGTGTCATGTCCAGTGACATCAGCACAGATGAGGTCATTAATTTAGGGGTTCACTGCTCAACTCTATGTTTAGCTTTCTGGGTTAAAAGGTTGGAGAAATTTATTCATGTTGCTAACATAGGATGAATGGCGATTCAGACTGTTGAAATATAAGTGCTGTTTGGAAAAGATGTGCTATTTACATTATACACAAAACTATCTGATATACAGAGATATGAATGAATTACTTTGTATACATCTGATCTGAATGCACTACAGTTAAATATCATGTGCTTTATATGTGCCTGTCAAAATGAGATCTTATAAGACAAAATTTAGGGTAACAATCATACACGATTCTTTTACAAAGCAGTGTGCTTTGAAGAACACATTTTGTCCTAAATGGCAAAAAATAGATGGCTATTAGCAGAGGAGCTACAATTTAACAGAAGTTGCTGAAGTACAAACTAATCCATACATCTGCCATCAACGACTTCAGTGTCTGAAGATGCATGCAGTGATTGCAGTGATACAGAAGCAGAAGGGAGAAGCAGAGCTTCTCCCCCGACACACACAAAGCTACTGGTGCTGGAGAGGACCGAGAATACAGGGCTAAAAACTGGCAGATACTTATCAGCAAAGGAGTTAGGGATGTAATATACCTAAGCATATTATTACATTTTCTTAATACCCAAGATACAGACTGCTGGTGCACACAGCTTTTTTGGACAGTTGGGAAGGAATTGTGTGGACTTCCCAACTGTGGGATAAAAAAGCTGACATAGTCACAATGATGACATTAAAAAAATATTCACAAATAGGGCATACACTTTGGGGACACCGATGGGAAATGTAAGAAAGAAAAAAGAAAGCGTTGAGGTGGAAACATATTTTTGGAGCATAGGTGAGTTAATAAATCAACCCAGTTCTCTCAATTTGTATTAATGCATGACTCCTAGTCATACCTAGGGAGTGTCTTCAACACACCCAGAGATACAGTTTGACATACTATTAGCAATGAACCTATTGACATACAAAATATATGTTCTATGTTTCAAATACTGAGACTTCTGTGTATTGAGAAATTGACCCAGATTTAAAATATCAGTTAAAACCAACCTCCCTGTAGCATTACTTCTGGTGTGAACTAATGTGGCTCCTTTGGTTTCAGTAAAGCTGTGCCTGCATGGAGCAGCTGGCATGTCTGATCTTCATGCATGATCTCCTCTTGATTTCACTGGATTTGGGATCAGTTGCAGAGAGTACATGTATTTGGATAATGGATCTTCCTCGTTTGAAATTTCAGGCTTTGAGAAATACCAGCAGCTAAGCAGTGCACCCGTAAACTTAAGCAGGAAATGAAACTTTTTGCAACAAGGAGAAAAAAATGCACATGGGTTATGTTCTTCATACGAATATAATCAGATATGGTAGATATTCCTTCATCTCTCTAGCTGATCCTTACAGATTAATCAATGAGTGAAGGTTTTCCCAAGTGATTATGTTGGTTTGGGTTTTTTTTACTTATTTATATTTAAAAAGAACTCAACTGTAAAATCAACCCACATCTTTCTTTAATCATAGATCTTATTTAAAATCTGTTATCAATACTGGAGAGTTTAAAAGGAGTACTAAAAGAGAGAGTTTATTATTCTGTTCAAGAAAGGCATTAAATGCAAAAAATGTAAATCACAGAGATGGCCTTAGTGCTGACAAACAGACAAAACCCAGGAAATTTAAATGCAAATTCCACATTCCTTGTCAAGAAAAGAAACCAAAAAACAGAAGATAAGAAGAAAGGGTCATTGCTCATTTTTTTTCCCCAATACTCTAGTAATATAAATGTCCATTTGCGAGGTAGTGCAAGGGTGCATTTAGAATGGTAACATAGTATGATATGCACTCAACTTCTAGCTTCGTACTTATTTTTAATAAAGGAGTTTTAAAATATCTGTAATTTTAGCTGTTTATTTCACTATTTGCATATTTTTTCTTATGCCTTTCAAGTGCTGAATTTATTCTGCCAATTTTTATTTTTTTTTAATAATAGGTTTCTATGCACAGGTTATTTAAATAAAAGAAATTATGTGTGGGATGTGAGCTCCCATTATACAAAATGTTTCTACCCCTCTGGCTTTAGAGATAAGTTTCCAAACATAAATTGCTTCAGTAATTAATTTTCCTGAATATATTACATATTATTGCATACATTTATGGGGAGCATTTATTGTCTGAAACACAGAAAACATATACAGAGTCCTAGGATTAAGAGAACTGTTTAGTCCAACTTAAAAAAAACCAACAACATTACAATAACTTTTTACAGTTACAAAACTTTTTAACTTGCATATGTTTTAATACTGTCCTTGTTTTGTATGGCTCTTTAAGTCATCTTTAAATTAGAAAGAATTAGAAGTAAGTTGCATATTTCTTTATGCTGTTGTAGCTTAGTCCCTCAAATGGGCTAGTTCTAATTCAACAACTACAACACTACTGACTGTCCTTTATATGTCTTAGGACATAAATACAATTTTACTTCATTTCTTCTTTTACCATTTGCAACTCTTTGGTGGACCTGAAACTCATAAAATTAACAATAAAATCCTCTACATTATACTCTGATTAATTTTCAAATTATTAATTATCAAATGCACATGCCCTAGACATGGAAGCCAATTTTTTTCTGTTTATTTTGATCACTGCACCATTTTTTGGGGCAGAGTGAATTTTAAAATTCAAGCTAGAAGAAGCCCAGTGCGACGTGGATGGTTGTGGTAGCATGCAAGAGCACAGCTACCCATAGGGCAGTAATAAGCTGTGAAGCCCCACGTGGAAACTTTGCTCTACCTCAGTGTTGCAAAAAAGAAATCAATAAACTGAGATAAAATTACAGAGAATTTGGTGATACAAAGAAGGAAGAGGTCACTAGATATAGAAATTTGGATTGGGAAATGGAGTAATATTGAGGACCCTTATTTAGCCTTTTTGAGTCAAACGATGACCCCATAGAAATTCATGGTAACTATTCCACAGCCTTGTGTGGGCCTGGATTTCATCTTCTACAGCCATGAATACCCTACAGCAAATATCTTTGTCTGTGAGGAGGGAAAAGAAAAAAACAATGCAAGAATTCCTAACACACACAGTGAATGGATTAATGACATAAAATCCTTCGGGATATAACAAAATCCTGCATTTTTATTTTTAAAAATAGAGCAATCATGTTGATATATGCAGCTAAGGCATTTTTCTTCCTTTTTTTTTTTTTTTTTTAATATTGCATGATGATATCACCTAACAATGCATCACTTCTCAGGGATTTTATGTAGAATCTTACTGTTTACACTAACAAGGTTATTTAAGTAAGTATCTTATGTAAATCCTTGAATCTCCTAGGGTCTAGGAATGAAATGTAATGCTAATTCGATTTAGTAATTTGTTCTCTCTCCCCAGAAACAGACAATTACCGCTTTTGAAAGACTTTTTTCTTTTTCCATCACGCTATGACTAAATTGAAGGTTGAGTCCGCAGCAAAGCCCAGGCTGGGAATGAAGCAGACCTCTGATACTCAGCCTGTTACCAGCCAGAACATACAGTGCTAGGAGATTTATTTCTGAAAACGCAATGTTCATTATCTCTTTTTTTTCCTTACAAAATATGGAAACAAAATAAGTCGTCTTGAAATTGCATAATAATAATCTAAACGTGAAATGTGAGCTGAAAATAATGTGCCTTTCTGTGTGTCTAGAAGAGAGAGGGCTTGTAGCTGTGTGCGTGTCTGTTTGGAGGAGAGAAGGGGGGGCGGGCGGGTGGGTGTATGGTAGTGTAGAAATAGTTCATCAAATGAGTGGTTTCCTGTCCTGATCTGTAGATTTTCTTTCTTCCATGAAAGGAAATGGAGATAATTGATATGACTTCCATCAGCACATAAAAGAGATTGTTGGCAATTTGTTTTCTGCAGGGCTATTTAAAAATATGGTGATGTAACAAGCAGAAAAGATCACCCACAAATTCTGCAGCAGTCACAGATACATGGTAGGCGCACCCAGAGGGCTGATACATGCCGTCATTTGCAAAGTATGACTTTCTCTTTCTTTATTTCTTTCTTTCTTTTTTTCTTTCTTTCTTCTTTCTTTCTTTCTTTCTTTCTTTCTTTCTTTCTTTCTTTCTTTCTTTCTTTCTTTCTTTCTTTCTTTCTTTCTTTCTTTCTTTTTCTTTCTTTCTTTTCCTCCCTCTTTATTCTCCTTTAACGATACGAGATGTCCCTCCAGGTTCTGCAGTCTGGGTTTGATTAAATAATTATAAACTTCAAGCAGTAGATCTATCATTTACATTCCTGAACATGCCAACATGTGCCTTTTGTGGGGATGCCAACCAATACCAAAGCTTCTCTCATTATTGTCATTGAAAATACAGTGGTTCAATGTTTGTGCTATTTCCTGGATTTTGGCGATATAATGTTGCCCAGCAATTTGCTGTTAGTGCCAACAACACTAAAGAACTTCATAATAAATCCTTTCTATATTTACTCAGTCCACCACTGTGTCACTGAAATTAGCATTTTACGATCTTATGCTCCAAAGCACCTATTTTCTCTCTTTTAACTCCATGCTATTATGAATCCTAACAGAAAATCCATCAAAGCATGGTTTGCTTCAGCTTTTCTGTGTAATGATTGCTGTCAGTCACATTTATTTTCTGAAAAGATGTGGAGTTTGTAGCTTCATGGCAGATGATAGTAAAGATAAACCAAAGTAACAAAAAAGAGCATTTAATTCAGAGATGCTACAAAGTGATTGGCTTAAAATGTTAGATGCCACCACTTCACGCAGGCTAAAGTACAGAAGACAAAATTTACAGAGAAAGATACCACAAAGTAACAGGACCAGATCCCTCTCTGAGATCCAGATGGGCCAACTCCACTCATCTGAGTGATAGCAGAGAGGGTTTGACTCCACTGAATGAAAATATCATGCTAATGGGAGAAAATAACAATCAGTGCGGGGGCTTTAGCAAAGGACTGTTCTCAGGGATATGCCAGTCAACTCACCACAGAAACCGTGGGACCACTGGGGCTCCGGTACTGTTGTATCTGGGTAATCCAGCCCCTTGCTTAAAATGGTTTGTGGGAGAATAAAATAATGCCTTTTGCATTGAAATCCTCAGAGGGGAACTCCTGTGAGCCCTGAGTTTGGGGTTCTGTCTAGGTGGTCAATATGGGGCCAAATTCCACTCATTTGTGCTCTTGCCAGGGGATTGTGACACTGCAGGCTCTGCCCACTGGGAAAAGGAGTAGGTATGGTCCGAGGCAGGGAGCAGCTGGTATTAAAAAGATTGAGGGGAATAAGAAGCAAGGATTTTCAAGAAAAAGGAAGAACAGGTTTGATAGAAAGGAAGGAGAGTAGAGGGGGATAGTTTTTGCATTTGCAGTGGGTGAAGTGAAAGCTATGTTTTCTGGAAAGAGGAGAAAGACTGGAGAAGAGGAGGCTTGTGAAGAGACACATTGTGGGACCCACAGTATTTTTATTTGTTACTTGCTGAAATAAACAGAGGTTGGAATTTTTTGACTAATAGGAAAAGCATCGTTGCTATCCTCTCATAACCCCCGAAAAGCTCAGAAGATTTTGCTGAATATTCTGGCATAAAGCAAGTCTGCCTAAAAAAACCTCTTACCCCAGAACAGAGTATTTTGGAAATGTGCATGTGTGCACGCACGGAGTCACAAGGCTGGGAAGGAAACTGCTCTGTAATCTTAGCCCCCATGGCAAAAGCAGCTCCCACAGCACTGTGTGATGTGGGTGCACGCAAGCTGGGTTACAAACTTCCACAGACACAACCTATCGTTATGAAAATCTCACAGCAGAAGTCATTTAACCCGCCCTGTCATGCCCCTTGACAGTGGTATGAATGCCACGGTTGCATCAGTGAGAGTGTCAGGGCCACTGCATAGACTCATGAGGAGAGGACATGCTTTGTAGGATCCACTTGAGCATTTTCATTAATCACAGGGCATTTTGAATAACAAGGATACTTGCAAGGAAAATAAGATACTGCATGACAAAAAAGACTATCTGATTTACAAAATAAAAATAAGGGTTATTTGGCTCAGCAGTTTACAGTCCCTACAGACCCCCTGCTCTCGGTGCGAGACCGGTGGGATTTGCAGCAGGATATCAGCCACCAGAGGACACTCTTATTTCTCCAGGAAAACTGCTCTGGGCAGCACAGAAACCTCAACAAGCGACTAAGCCGAGAGGCTCTTAAAGCTGAAAATCAACCTGATCTTCAGGTCAGACCAAAAGCAATTTTGTAAACAACTTCCAGGCCATAATCTACCTTTTGCTTTTCATGAGATAAATTACAAAGCAGGATTTTCTTGTATTGGGTTGTACACCCTTGGACTAAGCTACTTATTAAACTGTTTGCGTAAGCGTGATAATGAGACAGGCACATTTGATTACACCAAGAAATTGTTTTGGCTGGTTGAATTGTTAGGGCAGTAACCTAGCTTTTTCTCTGTTTTGGAATTTTGTCATATTCATGCAGCAGTAGTGCTTTTTTAACTCTGTTTTAAGCCCCCACGGGTGATGGAAGGGTGTGGAAAACATTAATAAGCATAGAAAACAAAAATGTTCATGCAGTGTTGCTTGCATAGATAGCTGGCTGTGTAGCCATATATGTAGTTAGCTATATGTCAAATGTCATAGATGCATTAAATGAAAACACTGGACCAGGTAGACAAAAGTGGCCAGTTTATGCCTCTGCTGGGGCCTCTTTTCCCGGTAGAGGCATTCAAACTTCCAGAAACTCTGGGAAGTCAGCATATAAAACCGTAAAATGAAAATAAAAATAATCCAAAACCAAAAACCTCTTTTTTTGTTTCTGATTTTTCTACTCTAGATGTATTGTTCAAACTCTTTTTTGGTTTAAATCTGTTGAGTTCAGCGTGTCACTGCTAGAATTTGTATGGAAAGGCATTTCTGTTACCATTATGAAACACATCAATCTCTGCGATAAAGAAATCTCTTCTGGCGTGACATGCTATTGTGGCTGTATTCTGCTTACAGAAGGATGTGCCAGCTCCTTCCTGTCGGCACTGAGGACACAGGTATGGAAAGGCAGAACACCGTCTCACACATCTGGTTAGAAGTAACCTGGCTGAATGGGCTGGCATGGCTTCCAGCTAATCAGAGCAACTCCACTGAACTAAGCGATGAGCCTACACATTTTATGAGTTTAAACAGTAAGCAGAGACTGAGCCTTAATTCTCTAGACTTGTGGTGTGACCAGAAACCACCTCCTTTTCTGCTTCTGATTTTCCTCAGTAGTAAGGAAAACTGAGCTACAAAAACAATATTTCACCAACAATTTCTTCTAAAAGTATTCTAATAAAAACATCCTGAAACTAGCATTCAGCTACTTCCTTTTATAAGTTCTTTTTTGTTTTGAATTTTAAGATGATGGTTTAAAAAGGTGGCTTTAATCTTGAATTAGAGAGCACAAAACAGAGTAAAAATTATTGCAGAAAATAAAATAAGATTTGCCATCTAACATGATTAAATTACTGGCTCAATTAGTTACTGAAGTTACAATAGTCCCTCCCTCAATTTGTCATTAAATGATAGGGAAAATATCTATAAAGCAGATTCTGGGTGTTTAAAAATCTGAATACAGGCAACTGGGAAAAAAATATGTAGGTGACTTTTCAGATTCTCTGAGATACTGGGGAATACAGCAGATATCAACATTGTTTTAATTTATTTCATCTGCTTCCATCTGTGCACACTGCACTGTTGGCTTGTTGCAATGCTTGATTTGTTATTTTATACCTCTGTGTATGAAGGTCACTTACTCTACTTATGTTTTCACTTATGGGACCTCATTTGTTTCACAAACCACTACTGCAAGGATGATAGAAAAGTATGTTGAAAGACATGAAATCCCTATGATATAAAGGTGGCAGTGATTACTCTCACACTGTGACTACTGAGAGGAAATTTCCCTGGGTTGATTTTGGACACTGTTCTCCTGGATTGACATCTTTGGTAGATTAGCAGCAATACAGGTTGCATTCTACCAAAAGACCTTTGTTAACAGTGTGTAAATACACTTTTCAGTTATAGGATTTCTCTTTCCATCACCTTTGATGATACTCAAGTATTCCTAAGAACTTCTATGCCCAGTGAAGCACTTTAGGTGTGCTAAAAAGGAAGTAATGGCACCAATAGACATTATCTTCAGTCCATTTCAGGCTTTGGGAATTTGATCTTTCGCACACTGTTCACCTTCACCTAACATCCAGATGCCATGTTGTCACCATGTGCCCCTAGCTTAGTACAGTGCAATCCTGTTACGGAGTCCACTCACATAGCTCCATTATGCGACCCAAGGACAGCTGGGCAGAACAGTGTTGCCTATTTCTTAACTATAATCCCTTCATGTATCTATCTTCACTGATCTATCCATAATGCCAATTACTACATCCCTATTTTCCACTTCTACAGCCTCCTGAATCCTTCTGTTCATGCTGCCCTATTGAAAATAGTATGGCTCTCTAGTCTGATTCTCCAAGTCACTTCCTCCATATTGCTCCTTTAGAAGCATAATATCTAGACAGGCTCTAAGAAGTGAATTAGGCAACTGTTATTGTAAAAATTTAGTCATCCTCTTAGAATTATCTGTATCTTACCTTGGATATTCATAAGTGGAAAATGACACATGTTCTTTCCCACTTACATTCCTGTCGTTAGCCATGTTAGTCAGCTCATATCTGAAAGTGGAGCAGAAATGCATTTGAATTTTGCCTTTCCAGTTGTTCTCTTGAGTACTTAGAGCTCCACTGATACTTTTATAAAAAACGTTTAAAATAAACGCAAGATTAAACAGGACTTTTTTTCCTCGTGTCTAGCAAGAGTCTGCTTGACACTAGGAATTACTTCTGCCATGATCATCATTAAATAATACTGCTGCAAGCAAAAAATTACATTGCACAAACCAAATAAAAACAAAACAAGCCCTTTCAATCCCTTAGAGTTCTTCCCACAATGTTTTCTCCAAACACATATACTCACGCTTCAGGAAAGTACTGTAAAAATTCTGGTTTGCTGAGTGGGTGGGGTCTTCACTGGCGCTGTGCCAGGCCATACATATGGGATTCTGCCATGCTTGCTGGTTTTTTTATCAGGTAAAGAGAGGAAAAGTATACCAAAGGGGAGAGCAAATGGTATCCTACAAAATAATCAAACTCTTTTCCATCATTAACCTTCCTAAAAAAGACAAGTAGATATAAGAACAAGGCAGCAGTAGGTGAAATAGAGCACAAAATATCAGTGACTGAAAACACCACATGCAAGAATGTATGCAATCTCAGAACTATTTGAGGACTCAATCCTCTGATGGATGCAGTACATATTATTTGCAGGGTAAGTGGAGAAAAAAGACAACTTATGTTACAATTCACTGATTTACAGAAAAACATCTGTTTTACTACTTTGCTATATTTCCATTGATTTACCTGAAATACTAGTTTTATACCTTTATCTTTCAACTATGCTAATGAGTACACCAGGATAGATTACAAATGTCCCACTGTGTAGCCCCAGCCCTCTTTAAGGCACATAGGGCTGCAATAAAGTGGTAGGTGTGGATTCCCTCACCATGAGGCTCTAGAAAACGTTTTCTTCTGGGCTCACCTAATCCAATGGAAGAGTCTACTACCTTCATGTACTCGTGGTCACTTGGCTGTTGGTGCTTGCTGTACTTTAACAGGGCTTTCGAACTTGTATCTGCCTAGTTGAGATGAAATTTCAAAAACCTAATACATAAACTATTTAAATGGATCTGGCTTATTTTAGGACTGTAAACTACAAGGCTGGAACGGTACACTAGCTCTTAAAGTCCTGAGACTGCAGCAATAAGTGTCTTGCACAGAAGAGCCTGGAGGATATTTGTCTACACAGCTGATCCACCATGGCCTGCAGTGGTTTTTCAACACGCACTAGAAAACCCAAGAAGTAAGGTAAAATACCAAAATTACAATGAACTTCATTAGGAAAGCAAGCAATCATCAAAGACCTATCTCCTCATGATAGCAGAGACTTTACTAAATGCGTATCCAGGATCTTTTCAGAAATGGCTTGCATATCATGTCACAGAAGTGTTATTTTTTTAAAAAAAGCATAGCTCCCAAATACGCAGCCTTGCCAGTCTGGTGTGGAGGGAAAAATTTCCCCCTAACTCCAAATAGGGAGGCTGATTTATGCCACTGCTGAAGGCACCAGTCAAGTACCGGGGAGTCGTGTGCCCGACTTGCTTGCTGACGAATCTTCCCAGTATTACAGGGTACATCCAGCAAACCCCAAAACATTTCTGAGAAGCCACGTAATTCATGAAGACCCCCACAGGTGAGCAGCATAAGCACCATTTGCCCATGACTTTGGAGGCAAGCAGAACACAATGCAAGCACATTTCAGCAAGAAGGAGCTGACACCTGACCAGTCCAGCTGATGAGGAGACAGGCATGTAGGTAAACAGGACTGAATCACACAGTGTGTTCCAATAATTTGAGATGACAGGGGAGACATTGCAGGTTATTATATCTAGTGTACATTGGAGCTTTGTTTTGTCTAACTCATGCTATATTCTGGGGCTCAGTGCTCTCACCCCAAAGTCTGGGGGGAAGCATTGGGGGAGAAGAAAAGGTAGCAACGAGGAACAAAACCACTACTATACCACTCTGGCCCAACGCAGAGACCAGGCCACATTTGGGACTGATTTAGAAAACTATTTGGCAGCATCTGTGGAAAAATGGAAGATCAAATGACACCTTTCTCTAATCTAAGTGATTTCTACAAGTTAAACGTGAAGCACCCCAGTCAGCTACAGTGATAACCCTTCTACTGTCAAGCTTATATTGTCACCATTTGATGTTTATGCATGTGGTTGTATATATCCATATCTAGTATTTGTCAGTTGGTAGGGTCTCAAAAATTTCACAGTGGATATGGAAATCCTGTTTAGAAAATATGAGCCTGTAGCAATAGATTGGCCGTTTTAGTTACTTTGTAGGCCCATTAGCACTAGTCCATGGCACCACACTCTCCTCTTAAACACCTGAAAAATAATTGGGTTAGAATAGGGATATCAGCCTTGGCATCTGAGTTAGAGGTAAAGCATCGCTAAGCTCTTTAGTAGGACTGAGCAGAAGAACATCGGTGGAACAGAGACAATTCCTTGAGATCATTCCTCAAAGACCATTCCTTCACTCTTGTGATGAATTTCAGTGAGCGAATGTTCTCAGAGACAATTGTTCTGATACTAACAGAACACAGGACAGAGAGGTATTGCTGTCCCAACACAGGACAGTGCTTTAGCCTGCGTGTTTTTATTAGAGCTGAGAGAGTTTAAGAAAAGAGTCTTGTAACATGCATGCCCTCACAGCTCTAATAAAAACATACGATGAAGGTAAATTAGGGCAGACGACTGCTCCTGTCAACACTGAGCAAACAGCATCTTTAAGGTTTATGTGTGACTTAGAATTCAAGAATGCAGACTTTGTTTTTCATTGATGGGCTTGTTAAAGAAAATTCTTTGATAGTTCCAGAGGAAAAAGAAATTATATAGAATTGTGAAGAGATTAAAGCAAAGAAAGAACCTTGACATCAGACGGGAGCTTGTTTGATTAGGTCACTCTATAGACTAGAAATAATTAAAAATAAAGACAACAGATGGAGGATGTCAGGTGCTTAAAACAACATCTCAAGTCTACCACTGCTTGTGTTCACACGAGCCAAGACTTCAAGCTTCCCAGATGTCAAATGTGTCTTTTGGCTGAGGATCTCAGGAGGATGAGGAAAGGCATCAGAATTTAGCATGAGCAAAATGGAGATTGTGTAAGTCTGACAGCAATGACGAACATTTGCTGCTATGAACAAGCAGAGAAGGAGCTTTCCTGTCACTGTGCTGGGGCAGGCAGACAAGCTTGCCTCTAGTCTGGTTCCCTGCCTTTTGCTCCTCACTTGCTGCTGATTGCTTAGTCTGCCTTTGAATTAGTGAAGTGGCCATTTGCCTTAAGGAGCAACTTATTCAAGTCCCAGCGGAACTGCTCCCACCTGCCTGGTGGCTGCAGCAGCAACGCCAACCGCCTGGCAGGTGGTGGCAGATCAAAAAGGAAAACTCCCACAGAGCTTCTGGGGATTTCCTCACTAATATGCTGATACATACATTAGTTGACTGACTGACACTGCCTAAATGCTTCTCCTTTACTGCTATATTTGGCCATGATTTTATAGCAGCTTTGGTGGTTTGCAATTTAGTCCAATTTATGCATGAACTCCTTTAACTTTTGCTTGCTGCCCATCTGCTAACTACCACTGCAGGATTAGGAGGGTCAACATCAGACCATTTTACCTGAGTTTTCTCATTCTCAGTGAGAAATAAATGAGTTTTCACCTCCCACCTAAGCGCTGCAGTCAGTAATGGAACATTAATGGACTTTGACAGAAACTAAGGAAGTCTACACTTATATATTTACCTTACACAACACTGTATATTAGTCCAGAAGCAGGAAGAAGTTCTCAGTGTCTGTACATCTCTCCAGAAGGTATCTGCATATTTGCTAAATTTCCACTGAACAGGGAAGCCTGGAAAAGCTAGTGTTTCCTAGCCAGCACGAGTTTCATCTGCAGCCAGAGCCGAGGGTTGCTCCATAAAAGACCAACACAGACCAAGACTGTTAGAGGGAAACAAATCAGAAATATCTTTTTTTTCACTGTAGTCACTTGGAAGCTTTGATGCTTAACCAGGAAAGACAGACAGGTACCATGACTGTTCAGGTGATCCTAGTAATACACATTATTCAAGTATCTTCCCCAATCTCACATTATTTAGAACAGATACCATTTGTCCTACTATATAAAATGAAATAGGTAACTTCCTTTTTTAAAAGTGAACTCAATAGGATCATGCATGGTATTTAACTGCAGTAATAAATACATATGGTTTAGGAATTCAATTACATTTAAGTTCTCTAATAAAGCTAGAACAGCTGGTTGCCAGACCCACGGAGTGCTTCAACTTTGTCAGGAGCATCCAGCATATTTTAAAACCATCTCTTGACCCTACAGAGGAGGTCAATGTTTCTCCTGGCAGCCCACTACTTATCTTTTAAGTGTCTTGATTTTTTTCTGTGGCGTAATGCAATTTTACTCATTATCACTACAGATGTCAAACCAAGACTAGCAAGATTACAGCAGTAGCTGGAGCATATGGTTGAGTCATATGAATAATAATCATAAATCCTTTTTGACATTGGCCCATTATTACATCCTGATCATGTCCCCTTGGAATCTCTTGTTTGGTGTAATGTTTAAGTCATTATAAGGTATCTCTGGAGGTCTAGATTTATAGAGCTCTCTATTGGAGAAACACAGTATTAGCAGTATGTTTATACAAACATAAAACACATGAATATTATATACCAATATATCTACATGTAATGTTCATGGAGATGTACAATAGAAGCAACTAATGATTGGCAGTCACTAAAATAAATGTTTCTGATGACATCTTAAAATCACAGAATGACAGAGACATTGCCTGAACTGACATTAAAAAAAGAAAAAAAAAAAAAGCATATGCATATAAAGAAAATTGAAAAAAGAAAGTCTTTATAGAAAAATGTTAACATTTAAAACTATCTTTTATGCTTTATTTTTGGGAAAAAAGAAGGGTGTAACAAGCTGTGAAGGTAGCAATGAGAGTAAGGATCTTCACATCTCACTAAACAATGTTTGCTCTTTTCAAGAGGATTTTACAACTAGAGGCTACCAATTTCTTGGCCATCTGCAGCAGGCAGTAGTTATGGGGTCACAAAATCCCTGGGTATGAGAACTCCAAACTATGGGGAGGTTTTGATCCAGATTTGAATACTGATGCTCACTCACTATATCCACAATGACCTGACATGATATGCTAAAACAAAACCCTCAAGATTTTAAAAAACACTCAATCTAAGTATCATAATTACCAAACTCAAGTCATAGTAATGTGACGAATCCTGAGCCGCTTTCCCAGGGATGAATTTTTGTGGCAGGAGTCGATGCCATAACTACAGTGAAAAGAGGCTCATTTAAGACTAGTGTTAGAGCAGCCTACAGAAAAGCCCCCTCAGATGTAACAAGCATACCCTAAAACTGAGCCTTTTGGATTAAGAAAGAAAAGTCTCCGCTGAGAAACCACGTAATGGGCAGTCCAAATATCTACAGGCTAAAACCAACAGAAATACATCAACTGAGCATCATCAACTAGCACCGTTGACTAAAATGTGTTGAAAATTACTTCAATTTTTGGTAAAGGACATTTCCTCAATCATGGCAAATTTCTTTTTTACCAATGCCCACCACCCAGCTGTCCCTTCTATATTTGAAAACCCATGTTAGGTGCTGAGCCAGTCTCACCCCATGTCCGGGATGATATACAGCCATACCAGCCAGCACCTGGAGATGCACTCTATTTGTTCTTCCTCCCGTTGTCTGCCTTCCCTTTTGCCCCGCTCTTCTGCCGTTGTTCTGTTTTTAAAGAAAGGAAATGTTTACAGGAGATTTGTGTTCTTCAAAAACTATTTGGCTTCATTTTTCAGTGACTCACGCTTTTTTCACTTAAGTCACTACGCTAAGCATACCAGCAGGTAGCTGGAGCATTCATTTATTTTAGGCTGTACTTCAAGCGCCTGTTACACCAAGTTTTCACGCAGACTTGCAGTTCTCTCTACAAGAGAGACCAGTGGTTAAAACCTTGGCTGCCTCCCAGCACAGGCGTGTGCTACCTGAGCTCAACACCCACCTGCACCAGTCCTGCACTGCCCAGGGTGGAAGGACTGCACAAACAGGTTTGATCTGTCCTGCAGGTCAAGCCTGGAGATATGGTGGCCTCACCAGTGGGAGAGGTAGCCTACATCTTGATTTGAAAGAATTTTATTTGGAAAGGACCCCTTTTTTTTTGTTCCAAGTACAAAAGTGATAACAGAATAAAATGAATCTAAACACTAAAATATAATAAAAGTGAGTCTCCAGGCCTGACCAGCTGTCTTGACCATGACTGGAAGATAAACCAGCTTGGTATAGTTGTGATCATTAAACACACCTGTCCTGGTTTGGCTAAAACAGGGCTATTTTCTCTTTCCAGGAGTTTTTCTTTCAATCAAATCCCTTCTAAGTAACTGCACTTTCTGAAAGTACAGCTACATGTTTTTCAGACACTGTCTGCTTTTCAGGCCTGATAACCCTCAATGTTTATAGCTGCTACTGAAGTATCAGTAGGATTGGTATGCAGAATGGCCCATGTTTATACTTATCCCCATGAGAACCAAGGTCAGCGCTGGCCCTCCTTTGTTAAGCGAGTAAAAAGTCGTAAAAGGGTCGCACCTGCGGCAGAGTGCAGAC
>NW_009629286.1:0-6679 GCF_000690535.1 Cariama cristata | reverse complement strand
TGCCGCGGGCAGCGGCCGAGCCTCTGGGGGCTGCGGCCTGCGGCCTGCAATCCCCCAGCATCATCGGGACACTCAGAATCGGTTTTGTATACTTTTCCTTATTTCCACTATTAGTACTACTAGTATTAATACCTTATACTTTCTTTTCATTATTATTGTATTATTAAAGTAGTTTTAATTTCCAACCCATAAGTCTCTCTCCCTTTTCTCCGTCCTTTCCCCTCCTGGAGGGAGGGAGGGGGTTAACAGAGAGCGTCTGCCGCCCGTTTTAAGTGCCGGCCCAGCCTTAAACGGTGACAACATCAAGCCAAAGACCTGAATGCTTGACATGATACAACATATTTGTGTTGAGAAAAACAGCCCTGCTCTTGAATTAAGTGCAAGAGTGTTGTGGATTTTTTCTTTTTTTTTTTTTTTTTTCTTTTTAATGGAATACTTCTTATTGGGAACTCATTCCCAAGAGTCAGCATGCTCCATTTTTGTTTCTTGCAAATAAGTGAAATATTTTGGTATTTGCCAATTAACAGGGCTTTTGAAACTGCTTCCTGTTTGAAGAAATGAAGCAGATTGTGATATACGGAAGTTATCCAAGAGGATACTTTAGACAGATGCACCAGAGATGACATCTCACTTGTCATCAGTAAAAATGATACAGAGCATATTGCTAAGTTATTCAGCTATTTCCAAAGAATCCGCTTTAATGCACAATAAGAAACAGATCTTGGTTGTCTTTTCATGGATGTCAGACTTAAAGACAGACACAGAATGCACTTGCAACCATTGGTGTGAAAGGGTACTTTCAAGTACAGGCCTATTAACTGAAACTTTCTGCTATAAGATATCAAAAGACTGCCTATTTGCCACAAACTGCGCAAAGTTATACTCATTTTTCTTAGTGGCAGTAAGTAGTTTTAATGCAAGTAATGGAATTTAAAACCAGAAAGTCCTTATTACAACCCAGAGTGCCCTTTGTCCTTTGATAATGAGCACCATATTAGTGTCTTGAAGAAAACCCAAAACCTTAAAAGAGGCTATGTTGTTTCAGCATTTTGAACTAAGTGACCAAAACTTTACTACTGGAAGTTGATTGCATTTAATTGCATATAGGCAAAAATCTAAAACCAAGTTCCAAACTCTCAGTTCTGCCAGCAATAAGAATAATATGAAGATGGACTAACATATTATAAAGTAGAAAAATATACCAGAAACGGATAACCTTAGTAAAAAAAAAAAGTCATGTGTGATATTTGGTATAAAGCAATCATATTTGCTGTGCTGAAAAAAAACAATAGGAAAAGGAAGGGAGGAAAATGCAAGGCCAGGCAAAGCAGGGGCGTGCATTGCATGAAATGCATCCCAAGAGGCTACTGGAACCAAATGTGTTGCAATTGTTATTACTCTTACCATAAAATTCACTTGGTTAAAAATGAAAATAAAATCTTGAACATAAAATAATATTTCAGTTACAAATGCAGAACAGGGAAATTCCATTTTTGGCATGGGTAAAATTGATTATCATACTAAAACAGGACAGTATTTATTTACATAACATATATAGTGTTTAAAAAAACCAAATAAACCATTTACATCCAAAATATAACATGAAGGTTTAAAGCATATTTCCCAAGTAAACCAGCTCTCTGATACAGAGAAAAGAAGGGTAACAAATTGTCCTTCCCACCAAACCACTGAATAAGGAGTACTCCTTAGATCAGAAATTTCAGTTAAATTAGATCTCTATCTGCAATTTTTTTAGACCAGATATGCCTGGTCCTTCTCCATATATATATATATGGCTTACGGGATTTCAGTCAAATATTGCTTCTCCATAAACTTGCTTAACAAAATCTCAGAAGTTTGGATGAGGGTTTTTTGAGAAAAATATTCTAAAATGAACAAATTTTCATTGGGATTTTTTTTAACCTCAGAATATTTTGAAATTTGATTTAAAATCTCAATTTTTCAGGCAGAGATTTGTATAATGCTCCTTTTTTTAATTTTTAGTTTCTGGCAAGTCTGTAGAAGTACCTAGCGTACAAAACTACTGATGCCTAACACGACACAAAGTAACCATGATCGCTTGCTCCTCCTTAGGCTCCTTCGCATGAACTGAAATATGTTGCACAAGTATCAAGAGTGAAAACACATGAACCTGAATTCCACTAGTGTCTTCAGAAGGACTACTTTTAAAGAGTTACAGAAGATGATAAAGTGGAACATATCCATTACATGCTGCTGCAGACCCCTTAAAATTAGTCCACAGATTTCAGAGCTGTTGTGGACTCTCTAACTTTCCAGCACAGCTCTGTTGAGTTTAGGACCCTCATTAACCTCTTGCCATTGCTCTGCTCTGGACCTACAGACACATCAGTCACTATGGAGTTTCTTCTGGTGATGTGAAGTGCTGTCAGGGGCACGTTAAGGTATACCCACTGTGAATGAAAAGAAGAGAAGAGGCTTTTTTAGTTAGATGAACGCTTCTCCTTAATTAAAAATGAACAAACCACAATTATTGTATTATCAGATTACTATTATTGACATAACACAAACTAGTGAGGAACAAAATTGGCTTTTAACAACAAATATGTTGCAAAATTATAAATATATCTAAAGGTTGAGAACACATTTTACAATTCTAGAATAAAAATGCTGGGGAAACATCCTTTTTCCAGAATTTTGTGTAAAGTTTCAAAAGTGCTGTGGTTTTATTTCAGGTCAGAATGGGTTAACATTTGTTAAGAATTGGGCATTTTGAATACTAAGCATTTTTTAAAAAACTGGAAACTGTGAATACTGATTAGCTTAAGAAATGGAAAATGTGAATAGTGACCAACTCAAACTAGTTTCAGATGAAAAGTCTGAGGTAGGATTATTCTTGAAAGTATATTCTCCTTTATTTTGTCTACTTCACTTATAAATCAGTCAAGTAAAAGGCTATTCAGTCCATCTATTTCCAGATTATTGCATCATTGCATCATCTCACCAAATGGGAACACTTCCCCTCACTTTATTTCTTACTGCTTTCCTGATTGAATTCATCCCCAAAACATCCATCTCTCAAAATGCTGTCTACCAAAGGCTGCCAGAGGTGCACAGAGGGGTTGGGATGAAGCTGAAATCCCACTGCAGCGCACAAAACCTCCTCACAGTGAGTGTTGCCACGGTCTTTGTCACCGTTTTCTAAAGGACTAAAGTTGCTAAGGGGAAACAGAGTGATTTGGGGAACCAAATTCCATTTAGTTGTGATAAAGACTCATTTGAGTGCTCTCTGGATCATATTTAAGTTTCCCCAAAACAATGCCCTGCTGTGGAGGATGATAGAGTTATGGGGAATAAAAGTCACACTTCCCTCAGGTTGTCTGTGTGACATTACCCTGCTTGACTACCAGGAATTAAATGAAAGGAGGCTGCTGAGGCAGAAACCAAATGAACACATACACATACAACCCACTCCCCCGCTGCTCCCCCCCCCCAAAAAAAAAAAAAAAAAACCAAACAAAAAAAGAACAAAAAACGAGCAAGAACTTGGAGGGTCCAAGGTAATATGGGTTGGGCTGTGATCTGGGAAATGGAAGCCCACCTGGTGCCCTGCAGGCCGGTCACATTTGACCATCAAAGAGCATAAGCTTTGCATCAGAGGTGGATTGAAACTTCACACATTTCTGGCTCCAAGGGAGTAGAGCGGTGGTAGAGGTACAAGCAAGGTGAAGGGAGTCCTAGGGAAGTGCAGGCACAAGGTGCAGGCAGCAAGGCAGCTCTCCCCAGCCAAAGGTGATGTCTGGGGCCACCTGACTGCACCAGGTTGGGGTCCGAGGTCAGGATCAAAACAGGAGAAAGGACTCCTTTTCCTGTAATGTTCCTGCCCCTGGCAGGCAGATACCGCTATTGTTTGAGGATACTCTCTCTAAGTCACTTTAACCAGTTGCTACCATGGTTGTCAGAAGAAGTAGTGTTTGGAGATGAACCTTTTGCATAGATATGAATAGTAAATTATGGGTGACAATATGAAAAAAAAATGGATTTAACAGTAAGAAGCAAGAAGTCAAGCTATTGCATCAGCTATAACCCCAGCAATGAAAAGAGAATTGGTTGCAGCTTGCCATGTAATGCCCAAAGCTGTTATATATTTAACAAAATGATATTTACTGGAAGGTTACATTCTTCTACCACCATCTGGATTACTGAAAATAATGTGTAAGTCTCTGAAGATTTACAAATAAGTGATAAAGCAATGTTTTTCTATGAATTAAAGGGTGTCTTTGATTCTCCTGGCAATATGATGCCATCTTACAGTGAGGAGATTTTTAAGTGCTCAATATAATTTTCATTATTGTTCTTAATGGAGCATGTGTACAAGCTCTCTGAGAAAAGTCCAGTATGTATAAGCAACGGACAACAGTATTGCTTGTAGGAGCTAACATTTCTTTAACAGCAGTTGAAATATTTATTGCTAATCAGCTATATATAGCTTTATACTAACTTGAAAGACAAGCCAACTTTGTACAGACACCACTAAAGGTACGAGACAGCTTTCCTGTCATCAGCAAAATGATATACAGCAAACTATTGAATAATTCAACTAGAAATTCTCAGAGATCACCTTTACAAAATATGAAACAGAACCCTGAGTCTTTCTTTGATGTTAAGATTTTACAGAGCAACAATTATGCGCTCTGGATGAAGAAGGACATCGCTTTGATAAAATATATGATATTCAGTCCAACATACCTTTTTAGCCATGTAACACTGCATTCTCTTTACAGGACTATTTTTTTTTAGTACTATAGACACTTCAGAAGAATAAAAATGTGATGCATAATAAAGTTGTGACACACAGAAGAGTAGTAAAAGACTAGTCTATATTTCCTGGCCCCAGCCAACTGACAGGGTTAAAAAGGTTAATACCCTGACACAGGACACCAGCAGCTACTGTTATATGGGGAAATCTTTTATTTTTTATGTTACTGGTCATAGGAAAAGGCAAAGAACATCTTAAATCTCTTTAAATCAAGCAAAGCATTCTCAAATAAACAACTCAAAAAATATCTAGATCTAATGGGATTATTATTTATTTTTCTGTGTAGTTTAGAGCTCAGTGCTGGTTGAAAATAATCTAAAACTACTAAAATGTTCTTGTACATCATACATGATGGCAACGTGTTACACTTCTGACTTTTTTTTTACAGCGTTTTGGATAGTGGATTTGTTTTCATGCACACACTGTTTGAGGAATATGATTGCTTCCATATTCATTTTTTTACTTTTCAATTAAATAAAAAGTTGAAAAATTTTTAAAAATCCTTAAGAAGCTCAGATTTAAGTTAATAATAAATTATAAAAAGAAACACTTATTTAGATCTAAACTTCCATTTAATTCCCTGGTATTTAGATGTATGAATAATTTCAACAACCTTAAAGGGACTTACAGCTACTTAAGCATAAAAACTCCAAATTATTTACAAAGAAAGTAGGTTTATAACTTTCTCTTTTTTCAACATTATGTAATAATAACTTTCCATAATGTTTCAAAGGTGCTAGTTACTAAAATGTGCTATTTGTATGGAATATTCAGTGAAATTTTGGCTGGAAGTTACGAGCATTTGGCTTCAGAGACACAGCATTTACAAGGATTCCTTTTCAAAGAGAAATTCCAGCCATTGGTCTGGTAACGATATAGCCTTTATCTCAAAACAACAGACTAAGAATATTTATGCTTGAGGAAAAGACCTGTCTGTGTAAAAGAATGCTCAATTTTTCTGTATTCACATTTATAGGATCTTTTGCAAGATACTCTGGAGCATATTATTGGAGCAGGAAATAAAGCCATCAGAGCTGAGCTTGCTTAAGCCTGCCTCACTGCAGAAACATTTACTGTTAAATCCATGCACAGAATTCCAGAAAGGGCTTCTTAAAATGCTGGGGGCTTGATTGTTTTTGTTTTGGTTTGGGATTTTTAATTATTATTGGGTTTGTTTGTTTGTTTGTTTGTTTGTTTGTTTTTTAAATCAGTCTTAAGGCATCTGCATTGTCTGAAGAAAAACATTTACATTTGGACAGTACTTTATAGACAGTATTTTTAACTTCTAATTCAGGTTTCTGTTTACAAGGGAAGATCTTTTGTCTCTCGTGTACTAGGATGATATGAACTTCTAATGCATGTTCTTGCACATATTTTATATTTAAGTGCAAGACTTCATTTTATGAGAGATCACTATTATGTGAGTAACAACAGATTGTACCATATAGAAATATGGCATAATGCCTCCCAGAGGGCTATACAGTTATCTACACATCATCTAACCCTGCTGTGGCACTATCACCCTCATGGAAGAGACACTTGCGACAAAGAGGATAAATACCGCTCTGGTAATTTATTATTCATTAGTTACATTGTTTCTTTCTCCAATAATAAAGCAATAATCGCCAAACATTATTTTATCCTTAACTGAGTTTCCATAAGGGATTGGGAGAAAAATCTCTAAGGAGTAAAATTACGAAGAATCCAATCCAAAACTGCGAAGAATCGCAAAGAAAGTGTCCCTGCCAGGAGCCAGGGCTAAATTGGCCTGGATATAACGATATTTACAAAACTAACTCCTTAGGGTTAAACTCAAAAGCCAGCTGGGAAGCGGGAGGCAATACAGGGCATCACAAGCTGCTGAGCAAGAGCAAGCCAGGC
>NW_009629285.1:101131-101707 GCF_000690535.1 Cariama cristata | reverse complement strand
GGAAGGGGGGGGAACACGCTCGCGTCTCCCTCTCTACCCACAGCGCCCCCTTGCGGGCGGGCGGGCCGATGGCATGTCTACCGTTAGGCTAGATTTTAAAAAAATTCCCGAAGTTTGGAGCCCCGCGTGAGGCAGGAAAAAACGTTCCCCTCCTCCTCCGGTGTGTGTTTTATTGCGCACGTTGAACTGGTTCTATGCTGTAGGTGTCAGGAGCAGGAAGAGTTTACAGCGAGGCACCCCTTTATTGATTTTTATTGGGATTTTTTTCACAAAAGAAGCACCGAATTTATTATGCAGGCCTGAAAAAAAAAAAGTTTGCATCCTTACTATTTTTTTAAAAAAAACCAGCCAAACAACTGAGTTTGGTGGTGATGTGAAGAAGCAGCTGTGCCGGGTTGAGGTGCTGAGCCCCCTGGAAAACACCTGGGCTGCGTTAGCCTCATCAAGCACCGCCCAAAAAAAGCGGGAAAACAAGACCAAAAAAGTACATTGGGGTCAATTAGGGATGATTGCCCACAGCTTGCAGTCATTAATTAATTAGGAGCCGAGGGCGGTGATGCTGCACATCTGTGGCGG
>NW_009629285.1:97599-101094 GCF_000690535.1 Cariama cristata | reverse complement strand
CCTCTGTGGATTTGGGGTGAATTCCTGCTTGGGGGGTTTGGGGTGTGCTCAGAGGAGTTTGGACTGAGATGTTGTGTGGATATTAAATAAAATATACTTGGGTTTTCCTCTTGTTGTGACCGAAGAGGTGTGGGCTGCCCAGAGACCCCCATCTTGTCTGGGCGAGGGGCTCCCCGAAGACACTGATGGAGTCGCTGAGGAGAGCCGGCACCAGACGTGGGATGGCGGCAGGAACCAGCCCTCTCTGCACAAAGGTCAGAGCCATTTTAAAAAAAAAAGTCCTTTTGAAACTGTGTTGGGAGGTGTGGGGGTGCTGGCAGGGGGCTTGGAGGGGTCCCCGCTTTATCCGTGGGGGGTTTTGTTGGGCACGTCCAGATCCCAGTGTTTGGAGTGGTGTTGGAAGGTGTTAGTGCGAGGTGTGTTCGTCCTGAGTGACGGTGGGTGTGTTGTGGGGGTAAATACAGCTTTTTTGGGGCTGAGAAATGCCCCGTTGGGATTTTTGTGTTTCTCCTTTGTGTGTGGTTTGGGTTTATGTGAAGAGACACCCTCCCACCACCCAAAAAAGATGTAAAAATAACCAGGAGGTAGAGGATGGGCTTGCTTGTAGGAGCTGGTCTTGGGTGGGATTTGGGTGCTGCGGGTGGCTGGGATGGGGAACATGAGGTGAAATTGCTTTTTCTGGGGTAAAGAGTTTCGCAATATTGTAAAAATTGCCTGAAATATGTGAGTTTTGAGAATGTCTTTTAGCTGTGTGTGGGTACTGTGGAAAGATAAAGCAGCAAGGAAAACTTGCTTTAATTAAAACCTTCCTCTTGAAAAAAGCATCCTTTTGGAAAAGAGTTTTGGAGGGGCTCTCTGCAGCCTGAATCCTTTGGGAAGCAGAGGTGTGGTGCTGCCCTCGGTACGGCTGGGTGCATCCCTGCCCATCCAGGGGTGTTTTTGGGTGCCGGAGCCGCTTCCATGTGGGGTTATGCTCTGCCCCTCATGGCCTGGGTGCTCCCACCCCTCCTTCGGTGTGTTCCCCTGTAAATACATATGTTAGACAAACACCAGTACCTGGTACCGTATGCTAGGTAGGTATAAATAAATGATGAAGCAGGCCTATTTTTATTTTTTTTCTTTAGAAGAGAGCAAAATGCAGCTCTTGCAAACTGTTGCTGACTGCTATGCATGCTTCAAAATACACGTATGCAAGGGAGAGCTTGAGCTCTTGGGGTTAGTGCCGAAAAACAGAGCCTGACTTGTCCTGCTCTAGCATTAAACTTCCAAGAGGTTTGTGACCTCCTCCTCTGCTCGAGCACGCCGCGCTCACCATATTGCAGTTAAAGCTTCGTGCCTCAGTTTCCCCTTTGCCTCCAGCCCTCCCCATCTGCTCTGGTTCCTGTTCCCTCTTCAAAAGAGATTTTGGGGAGATTGAGTTTATGCAAGTTGTTGCATGGGCTAAGCGACCTTGCCCTTATGTTAGGGTACTGGAGCTGGAGGATGCCAAGCTGCTGGAGCGATGCCAATGTGTTTTTAATCATGATACTGGTGGTGACAACCATTCCCATTCCCACACTGGCTTTTTTTATTGCGGGTGGGAGGGGGTCAGTGGGGGTCCTTTGAGAGGTACTAACTCCTTGGTGCTGTATAACCGTGTGACGTAAAGGACCTGTGGGGACCTATTGTTCGTGAGGTGGGCTGGAAAGTGTGGCCAATTAAAAGAGATTAATTTATAACGGGTACGAACCAGGAATCTGACAGCTCATTATTAATGGATAAATGCAGAACAGAGCATGCCGCACAAGGAGCAAAGAGCCTTGCTGATCTTGGGAGGGGAGGTGCTGGGTACAAACCAGTTCCTGCCTGCCCTTGAGGAGAGTCCTCCCAAAAGGCTGATATTTGGGATTAAATCACCTGCCTGAGAGATTTTGCCTTTCCCAAGCACCTGGCTTATTTCAGATCACAAATTTTCCTGCTTGCAAGCACAGGGATGGGACAGGGAAGAATTTCTGAGGTCCTTAAATAGTTGCATCTGTCTTATTTAAATAGTGCTTTGCTTAACAGGCTGCTGTTGGGAAGGCCCATACCTCTACAAAGATGACTTATAAAAGTTATGGCTGCTTGGAAGACTTAAAAAGAATGGATGTAAACGATGCAGGAAAAAAAATTGACTGGCTTGTGTGTCATCTCCTATCTGCAATTCCCTGTTTTGACAACAGTTTCCTATGTGGGAAATAACTTAAGGTGTGATTCCTCTTCTTGCAATTCAGGTGCAAAAGAAGCGATGGCTTGGCAAGGTGCTCCCAGAGCAGGCAGCTTCATCCCGGGGCTGCTATCCACCTTCTTCCCCCTCCCCAGAAAAAAGCGGGAGTAGCTTGATTAGATGGATGGGGAAAGTGGGTCACATAAATACCCTCCTTGCTCATTCCTCACGACAAAACTGGGGCTGTTGCCTGTGTTGCTGTGCTCTTTGGAGGACAAGTATCTTGAGTGTGGCATCGCAGCGCTTCAGCAGTCAGGTCTGCCTAAATATCTGCAAATAAATGGACTTGGTTTTTAAAGTAGGAACTTGGAGGTCAAGTATGGAAGAGTTGGACACCCAACTTTTCTTCTGTGAATTGAAAAGAAGGGAGTGTGAAGCTGTTGGGATGATTTTCACAACTTGAGCTCTGACGTAAGCTGCAAAACATCTCCAGCACAGCCCTGGAAGGCTTGTTATAAGGTCCTTTAGGTGCCTACGCTGAGTACAGCTGTTTTGCAAGCTATTGCGGAGCCTTCCTTTAGCTGCATCTCTCCTTGCCTAGGTTTTGGAGCAGACTGGCTCCTTACATTTGATCTTGTGGGTGTTTTTCTTGTTTCCTGCCTTCTTGGGAAGCAGGGTTATTAATATGGAGACAGTCTGTACAGTGTCTGGAACAAAAAGACCATGGTGGGACCCTAGTTGCTATAGAAATGTTGTAATTTGGAAGGTCCTTTGCCTCCTACGTGTGCCTTTAAAGCGAACAAACAAGCATGTTGCTTTCCTGCATTTCTCTGCCAGCTTTGAGCTTGCTGTCCTGTGATGTTGATTTTGAAGGGGCTCTTGGGCACTGGAAGCTATTCCTCACATAAATATCCTGAAGCTGGGAGTCTTTCTGCAAGGGATGATGGCTCTGATCTACCTGGTTGAGTTAGCAGTGCAACTCTCTGCCTGCCAGGGAGTACAAGGTGATAAAAGAGCTGTTGTCATGCCAAGATGCTCAAGAGTTGCCCAGTCCTTCCCGGTGCTGCTTCTGGGCTGTACAAGCTGAAGATGTCCCTGTGCATCACTCGTACCCTCCCCGGGAGGGTCTGTGCTGATAGATGGGTTTGCAATGGAAATCCGTCAGGGTAAGAGAAGAGTCTCTTCATAGCCAGTCCTGACCCTGGGGGGAAATCTTGAGGTGTAATCGAGTTGGCTCGGTTTGGGGTGAATCCTGCGTTGGAGGGCTGGGAAAGGGCAGGATGAGCGGTCCTCATGTTGTCTGGGAATAT
>NW_009629285.1:89268-97568 GCF_000690535.1 Cariama cristata | reverse complement strand
CCCCCCCTCCCCCTTAGAGGATTTCTGGTGCCTCGTGGCTTGAGGAGCATGGATCAGCATTGCATCCAAGCTTGGATGTCAGCTGGACCGTGGCTTGGAGACCTTGCAGATGTGAACCACGCAGGGAGAATGCTTGATCATACCATATATCCCTTAAACCCTTTGCCTGGGCTGTGCCAGGCAACATCCCAGCTGAATCCTGCACTTGGGTTGATTAACATACTCCTAGCTCATAAATCTAAGAAAGTGGATTTGGGGAAGAACTTTCCTGCCTCTAGTAAAACTTGCCTTTAAATTATTTAACAAGCTTCTTAAGCAACTCAGCCATTTTGCATGGAATTTGTCAAGGCTCCATCAGCTATGCACAGTGCAATGTGACAGCTATACTTTTATTATGAGCAGTGTATTAATCTTGGAATAGTGCTATTTGTTTTCCTCTCTTGCTTTTATGGTGCTTAAAAGCATGTATCTTCTCCTGAAAATCAATAACTAAAGCTATGAATAATAAAAAACACTGCAGTGAATGGCTCATAGAGATCCTATGGATGTAAGTTGCAGCAGTAATGACTCTGTTTGCTATCCATTAAGTATGTGAACTCAGAAGAATTATGCAGATTATAATAGCTGTATCAACATAAGTATGTTTTGCTGATAGACTTTCCTGATTGGATCCACAGGATATAAGCCCGCTAATCCCCTGTGCAGAGGACCTGATTATATTAGAGTGCTCTGCAGATCTGCAGATAGTTAAGAAACAATTAAAAAAACCCACGTTGGCCAGTGTGTGGGGTTTGCTATATTTGGGTTTTTCTTGAAGCAAATGTGTTTTTTCTGTGTTTTCGGTAGAAACAGAGAGCCCAATGTCCTGGTGAAAATGCAGATGCGGATGGTTTATGTACAATAAGTGAAACTTGCCCCGCGCTGAGCCATAAATGTCACAGCAGCTTTGCAACCTCTCAGCCTGAGGCTGAAGCAGGGGTTTTTGGTGCTGGAGGGGACCTCAGTCAGTGCACGCGTGGCGTAGCCTTGCTAATTGCTCATCTAAGAGGCCAACTTCGCTCACGCATGCTGACGGCGTGCGTAACGGCTAATTGCAAGTGGATGTCAGATGCATGCCCGTGGACCCTTTTTTTAACTCTTCTCCTCGCCTGCAGCTTTTCAGTGATTTGTTGGCAGAAGGTAATAATGGAGCTGCAATGGGGAAAAAAAAACCACAACCGAAAAAACCACCACCCTGTAATTAAAATAATCAGCTTGCTGTGCACTTGACACAAGGTTAAATGTCATACAATTTTGTACGTGAAATTTTGCATGTAAGATCTGCTTATTAATATCACCTTGCTAATACAGCGTGTCACCTCAGTAGATGACAGTATGCTCTACAAAGTCTGCTCCGCTATTTTTTAATAACGCTTCAGCTTTCTTACACTTGGGGAAATTGAGACTGCCGCAGGGCAGCGATGCATCCTGCTTGCATGGCTTGTCTTTCTAAGCTGCTTCCCTATATAACGAACTAAACCAACCGAACCATTTCCATAGTATATGGGATGCACGGCCATGTGTAATGTGTCTAAATCCCCCATCCACGTGTCCCCTAAGTCTCCTTGGCCTTGTCTTTTTGGCCGTGGGCTATTTGGTCGCAAGTTCCTGGTGCCTGACAAACACCTTGGTTCCCCTCTGCCTTTTGCATCAATGTTTGGAGACTCCGGCAGTCGCCGAAATGAGTGGAAAGGAGGTCACTGCGTATTAGGACTCAGCAGAAAAAAGATCCCCCCAGTCAGCAGAGATGCATATAAAATTTGTAACATGCTTTTTTTTTTGGAGAAGATGAAAGCTGTTTTCTACCAGAACGTCTTCCAGCATCTCCGCTCCATGCTGAGCGATCGCCCGTGAGGTAGGGGAGAGCAGCATCGCGGCTCTGCGGAGCTTTGGGTATCACAACGGGGACTCGTTTGTTCTGTGAACTGAATGGGTCTGGGGCAGGGTTTGCAGTAAAAGTCCCTTGGTTGTTGGGAGAAATCAGACCTGGGACGGATGACTTCAGCCATCCCTCGGTAGCTGGCAGAAGTAATAACTAGAGTGAGATTTTTTTTTTGTCCTTGTAGCTGTCTCCTGGCCAGCATTCAGCTTGAGCTTTTCCCTCATGTATGGCCAAAAAAGGAGGTTTTAGGGCTTGTTGGTGCTTCAGGATCCATAGGGCAAACACTTATAGCTTGAATCCCACCTGGGTTGTGAATGGACTTGATTTTGCTTTCCAGGCTGTTGGGGGAACTATAATATAGATGCTGCACCCTTCATTATAACATCAGCCATAGGGTTGGCCTCAACTTAGCCATGCAGAGAAACTGGAAGAATAATGGTATGGTTAGGGTTAGCATGAGGAATTTACTGTTGATGCTGGTGATTCTGTGGTTGGGCAACCCATTCTCCTTTATGCCGTCCAGACCGGGAAGCCGTCGCCTCATGCAGCAGCAGCCTACCCTACACCAGCTAGCATCTCATTAGCAAATGAAATTGTTATTTTCGGGACAACGCTGCGAGTTAATGCGATGTGCGCATCACGAAACCCCAAATGTGCTGCATGCAGAATTGGGTGAGTTGCAGTGATGAATGTCATGCAAAACTCAGAGGCACTAATTGAAGGTGGTTTCAACAGAATATTCAATTAATGCTCTCTGCGTCGCAGACAGTCTGGAAAAGGCGCTGTTTTCTCCCGAGGATCTGTGTTACTGTGCAACAAACAGATGAAAATGAACCGTTTTATGGCCTTCTAATTGAAAGTCGATGCACTGGTTTTATTAAAATTTTCATGGTGGGGGGAACTGGATGCCTCAAGGGCCCAGTAATGGGATGAATAAGTTCCCTCTTCTCCGCTGCCTCGCATTCAGCCTCAGGCAGAAGCGACTGAAAATAAATGACTGAGGTATCCCTGGTGGGCTCGGTGGCCTCGGCATCTCTTCTTGTGCACGCCGATCCATTTTATCTGTGTCCGCTGCACATTCGGCGTGCCCTCGAGAGGAGCGAGGATCCCTGGGAAAAAGTGCTTTTATGGATCAAAGTAGGGGACTGTTGGCTGAGGAAAGTGAAAATGAGTTTTCCCATCCTTCATGGTAGGCAAAACACTAGGTTTCTTCTGGCTTTGAGTCTTTTGTGCTCTTTCTTCGTGCCATCATGTCGCATGTTGGGGAGCTGAAGCTTATTAGTAAGAAGATGGAGTAGAAGGAGATTCTCTGCTCTGTCATCTCTCCACTTTAAGGTGGGGAACAAAATAATTAAATGAACTTCTTTTTTTCCCTAGTCTGGCCTTGTGTCATCCTGCAGCAAACCCTGCTTCTCTGCATTTTCCAGCCAGTGTTGGCTGCCTGGGTAGCTGCATCCCTTCCCTTCCCTGCCTGCGGAGTCGTGGCAGCTCTTGAGGGCATGGCTGAGAGGGATTTGTTTCCTCCCTCCATGGTTTTACCAGCTCCTCTGTTGCCTGACCTATCAATTCCTGAAGGTTATTGGTGTGAAGTTGCTATTATATATTAAACAAAATGCCCAGACAAAAGCGGTTGTCGTTTCTGGTGCTGTCTGGGTGTTAGGAAGCAGCAAAATGAAGATGCTCTCCGTGCAGCTCCCAAAAATCTGTGCGTTTGACTGATGCATGGAAGCTGTTAGCTGAGGCCTTCTGTGGCGTTGTGTACGGGTACTAATTTATGCTCTTGCATCCGATGATGATTTAGCAATTTTAAAGCCTTATTTATGATTAGTTCCTACACCCGTTTTGCCGTGGTGATGGTATTGTGATAACGGGAATTTACAGTTCTTTCTGACAAGAGACTGTAAACCAACCGGCTGGATATTTTTTTGTATTCCTACAGGCCTAATTTGTAACATAAAGCACTTAATAATTGTTATTAATGAACCTGCTGTGGTTGGTCTATAGACCCAGCTGGAAATCACATCTGCCATCAGACTTGCAGCAAACTCCTGTGAGTTGATGGGAGGTGGGAGCTGCCGAGGTGGCCGGGAGGAGATGGCTTCAGCTGGCCAAAAGAAGGGCCTGCCCATCAATGGGAGCTGTACTTGGGCAGTATGGTTTTGGGGAGGATCATGGAAATTTTAAAATCTGAATGGCTGCTGGGTGAAGTAGGAACATCGTAATGGGGGGGGGCAGGGGGGAATCAACTGCTGTTTTTTTAGGGACAGGGTCTTTGGGACAATTAAATGCATGTTGATAAACAATTGCCAGGGACTTTAGTAAACGTTCTTAGGGATTTTCATACCCATTCCGTACTTGAATGGAAAGCAGCCAAGATGTTTTACAGCCAGCTAGTGATTTCTGACTGGGTCCAGTTTCGGATATTCAACCTGGGATGGAAGGATAAAGGATGGTTCTCGGTTTTTTTCCCCACTTCTCCCACTGGGTTGTCTGTGACCTTGAGAAAGGTGTTTAATCTTCCCATTCCTTGGTTCCTGGCTGAAATAAGGTGATGTTGTAGCCCTCTGGGTTGCAGCCAAAATGGTGTAAAGATACAGGCAGCGCAAGCTTTATTGGCAATATCTTTTATTAAACCTTGCAAATCTTCTTCCTGGTAGTCCCTCCTGTTTATTTAGATTTTGGGATATTCACTGACTTGGGATAATGGCTTGGATCTGGGTGGAGGCATCTTCATTACTGGCATTACTTAACAACAAATTAGAATATTTTTTTTGCAAGGTGTATAGATGCTTTCAAGTGATGATGTCAGTAATTAGATGACTTCAGAGGGTTTAATCATCCAAGCATCCCCAAACTAAGCCCTGGGCTCCTGATTCACAGCCGTGTGCCTTGTCCGTGGCGGTTGAAATGAGGTAATGCTTTGAAGTATCACGAGCAGATCTTTGCAAGGGGGATATTTTGCATAATTGGTTTCTGACAAGGCCTAAAATACTATTTAGAGTTACATGGCTGAGTGTTAATTTATGCCTGTACTCCTAAGTGTAACTTTGTTACATGAAAGTGTTATTTATGACGCGAGCTCAGATCTATTGTGTGTTGGTGATAGCGCCGTGATAATGGAGATATATAGCTCGTTGTGGCAAGAAGCTATAAAAGAAATGGGTAGATGTTTCTCTGCAGTTACGGACTTAATTTTTTAATGTGAGATATGGTAGCGATTGTGAGTGATGTGATCTGATAGTCAATAGGAAGCAGGATGGCAAAGGGTTGGTGGGGGTTTTTTTTGAGAAATAACTTCCTTCTGGAAGATGGTGTTTAGCTCATGCTGAGCCTGATCGCTTCTACCAGCATTTTAAGTGACTTGAAATCAAAATAGTGTGTATTGACTTGTCGCTTCTCTTTGTTTCTCTTAAATATAATTCTCACATTTAATTAAAGCTTAAATCATGTAAAAAATTAATCCTGTGTATTTAATAAGGTAAAACTTAGCCTAGAAGTGAAACAAATCGGGTTTTGCTCTAGTCATTTTTGATGCTTCTTGACTATTTCAAGCATTTCCACTCGGTGGAAAGGGTGACTCGTCTATCCTCAGGCAAGGTGTGAGTTTTGAAATACATAGATATTTTTATGCCTTTCCACCAGCGGAATGCTGTCTTTCAGCTTTGAGTTTTGGTGAGGGTGGCTTTGTTTTGAATAGGACTGAAATGCTGGGTTTCCAGGCTCCTTCAAAACATTACGGGCAGGAACAGAGCTTGTTTTTGCATTAGCTTATTTATGTCTTACTTGACAAAACACAACGGGAAACAATTGAGGGAAAACAAGTCTGAGGTTAAAGTTTGTTTTGAAACAAAGAATGCAGATACCAGATTTTGAGGAGTATCAAAACAGGATGATGCAAAGTTGTCGGATGTTATTTTCTCCTCTCTTCTCTGAAATGAAATTTCTGTGGAAAAAGACCTGACTTGGCAGAGCGTTTCACTTCCAACAAATCTCATTTCTCTGACGGAAAGCGGTTCCATCCCAGCTTTTTCCAGTCAGACCTGCAACTTACCCTTTCCTCGGCCAGATTTATTCCTTTGCTCAACATGTTTCCTTGTAATCGAGAGGGCCCCAAAGCTCTGGGAAAGGAATCAAAACAGCTCCGGGTACTTCAAAGGGTAGAAGTCACTCTAGCACGTCGTCTTAGATGTCCTGCGACAACTAATCCAATGTGTGATGTGACCCCTTTCCAGGTGTCCCTGCCTCTCTCAAAGACCTTGAAAAGATCCCTGATAGACTGAACTCAAGTTCTACTTAAATCGCCTGCCTATGATACTTTCCCTGTGAAAATGCAGGGGACTGGGGAATATGAAAGACACACCAGCCAGATGAAATAAGAAACAAGGGTTAAAGCAAGCGACGCGGGCGAGCAAGGTGTTAGCAAGATGTTTGCGGTAAAGCCTTTACTCTTTCCAGTAAAAGCCAATATGAAGCTATCATGCTGGACATAAAGCTGACAATTTACCAACAGCCCCGCGGTGGTCAATCGTGGTTGAGCTCAATCTGAATATTAGGAGCGCCAGTGTGTGAACTGTGTAGGTGGCTCGGGATGGGGAAGAAAAGATGTTTGCGTGAGCAAGAAGGTCCGTGTGCTGTTAGAGGGGGGCCCATGGGCTGAATATGTGCAAAACTGAGGCTCGCCTTGGTTGGGTCTGCAAAAGGCAGATCGCTGGCTTTGTGGGACAGCCTGGAGAATGTGGTGAAACTGCCTGTTCTCGGCTTCCCCATGGGTTTTCTTGCATATTCATAATTTCCTGGGAGCTACTTGTGGGAGTAAAACTACATCTGTGCTTCGGTGTATTGATGATTAGAGTAATCCCCATAAGAAATGGAAGAAATCCATTGTTTAGTCTTGAAATCTCATCTCTAAGTGATGCAGAGGATGCTTGTTAATATTCTTTCTGAAGGCTGTTCATGATGATTCTTCACTTTTCACATCGCGTTTAAAAATTTTCTTTAAACGGCTATCACTTAAAATCTTCTTAGCAATTATGGTTGTTTTAAAAAAAAAAAACTTAAAGAAAATCTCCAAGGTCAAAGCAGTCTCATCTTTATATGGATTGCAATAAATTACTTCAAGTCTATTCATAGCATAGGGAAGACCTTTTTATGTAGAAAGGATCATTATAGAGTTGCCAGGTCGTTAATTACATTGGGTTCTTCTACTTGCTATGAGTCATTTCCATGAAGCAGCTAAGATCATGGTGAGAGATAAAGCAGTAAAAAGTGCATTAAAATGCTTGAAATGTCCTTTTGCTCATATCTGTACATCAGTCAGAACGACAACCGATTCAAAAAGGGCACTGCCAATTTAAATCAATAAATTTTTACTGGTGTGGCTGTGGCCCGTACAGATATTTTGAGTCAAGGCAGGGGGGCTGGTAGCACGCTCATTGCTGATGCTCAGAAGTATTAAAGTTTAATAGACTCTCCAGTCCCATTCTGGCTGTCTGTCACGTTGGTGCAAATCCAGAGTCGCTCCATCGCAGTCAACGGAGGGATGCAGGTGCGAGAGCAGAATCTGACCCTCTGTGCCTTATTTACCACTCCAACCACCTGCTTTAGGAGATAAAGCAGCTGCTATCTTTCTAGCTTTAAATGTGACATTCAGCCAGTTATATGCCTGGTCCCCTCATCACTTTAGATGCTTGTTGATTTTTCTTAAATGTCAGAAGAGTTTTTAAACTTCATTTAAATGCGGCTGCCAAGCTTCGGTGGCAGCGCTGTCGCTTCCCGCGCGGCTCTCCCACGAGGTCTGTCTGCCGTGCGCGGGAGTCCTGTTGGCGTGCGGTTGTCTAATAAAACGTTGAGGTGGGGGGAAATTAGCCCTCTCCTTTACCTACAGGGAGAGATATTTTTTATTTCGCTGTGATTTACCTCCCTGAACGCTATCTCTTTTCATAGACGCTGCCGCATGTCTGGGGATGGGCTGTTATCTTTATCGCCCTGTTTTCCTTCCATCCCATGATGACCGGAGAGGGGACTGGTAAAAAAGCGCAGCTTGGCTTTTCCTAAGGTTCTTGTTCTTAAAATGATTGTGGGGGAAAAAAAATTTTGCAAGGGATAACTCATCCCCTTTTGTATACGTTTTTCCTCCTCGAGCTCCATCAGATTAATTCAGTGTTGGAGAACTGCCTTCACTTCCAAGTTCAGGCATGGTCCTTCTCCTCTGCTCACCTTCCTGGGGGATAGCATCAGGAGGAAGAGGAGGGTTCATCTTCCAATCTTGCTTTCCAGAGGGATCCCTCGTGGTGTGGGGAAAGTGTCAAAGGAAAGCTCTTTGGAGCTCTTGGCTCTGTCTGTGCCTGCTCTCTGTCCAGGTTATGTGTCTCTTGAGAAG
>NW_009629285.1:57303-89237 GCF_000690535.1 Cariama cristata | reverse complement strand
GGAATGCAGGCTGTCAGGAGGAGACTATTTAATTGTGGTTGGTATGAGAGGGAAATAGCAGCTTATCTGAGCAGATCCAAAAGGCAGTGTGGCATCGTGGGGCTGCAAGGTGAATCTGTTCTGGATTTGGCTCCTGTGGGGAAGGGCTGTGTAAGGTGGCTTCAGGTGAACCCGGGCAGATCTCCTCCTGCCTCCATCAGCCCTGAGCAAGGTAGGTTGTGGCTGGGAAAGCAATCCAGCCCAAGCCATGCTCTCCCAAGGTCTCTAAGCCCCAGTGGCTTGCCAAACCCTCATTGGTGGGACTATGACCTTAGAGGAGAAGTTTCCTCTGCATGGAAAGGACCATTATCATCAGCATAGCTATCTAGAAGAGTTGATGTATAAGATGATGGATCAGTAGCTGCTCAAAATCAGTGTTGCTTTGTAGGCTTGAAGCCTTCTATCAGCTGGAGATCATCTCAAAGCTGGACAATGGTGTTTTTACTGAAGCTGTGGAGACAGGCATGTGGATTGTAAGGGGCGGAGGATGAAGCACAATGTATGGCCACAGCGTTACTGGGCACCGCTCTTGTGCAGGTCAAGGGATGTTTGCAGCAGCACCGATGTGCCTGACCTAGGCTTTGCTCTTCACTCTTGACAGGGGCAGGGTGGCCGTGGGGCAAGCACAAATGCGCTGTGTCTAATCATGAGCTCAAAGCCTTTGCTATCAAACCTTCAGCTCTTCACAGTCTAATTACAACTTGCCTGGTGCATTGGTTACGATGAGCAATGAAGATATAATCACTGCTGTTATTTGTCCTTCCTGGCTCCAGCTGTTAAAACAATTCCTCCTTCATAGCCCAGCCAATTTCATGGTTCTAATGTGTCCCCACCGCTCCCGAATCCTGTGCGTGAGGAGCGATGCACCAGAATCTCCATGAAAGCAGCCTATTTCCTGTATGAAGCCCGTGAAATTGGGGAAGATAATATTTTCAGAGCTGCTGGTACCCTGATTGCATGTTTGTTTGAAATGACAGTTTATGTTGTCTCTCTCTTTCATTAGGGAGGTTCAGCGATCGCGGTGTTATTAACTAACAACAGCACTCGCTGCATATAAACATGATTCCACAGAGACACTCCAAGGAGCACTTGAAGGCAGAGGGGAGGGAGATGGAGAAGGAAAAGAGATGCAATGTTTCTTGCCTCTCTTTTTTTTTTCCTTTCCCCCCTCCAGAGGAGGGAAGGTTTGGGAAAGTGTGGTTTTTTACTAGATTAGGAGCTCGAAAGAGTTTAATTTTTGTACTGAATCACCTGACAGCCGAAGGGGAAGCATAGCATTGACTCTCCAGCCTAAGATGTCTGGCAATTCATGCAGTGCTGGGCTCTGCCAAGGCTTGAGGACTTCAAGTGTGCTGGGAAGCTGCTTTCTGTACAGTTCAGTGTCTTAAAGATGGGTTTGAAACAAAACCTTACACCTCCAAATGCTTGCTGCCGGCAGGGCGCAGGCTCGATCAGCCACTTATGCCCTGAAGGTGGGGAGATGAGGGTCTTCTGCTCCCCTAGCAGATGCTTTCCAACCGAAATCATCCTACAAAGGGGGCTGAGCTGCACAGCAGGTTCTTTCCAGCTTAAATCATCCTACAAAGAGGGCTGAGCTGCTCAGCAGGTTCTTTCCAGCTTAAATCATTCTACAAAGGGGGCTGAGGCGCACCTAGTGAGATGCCATGTGCCTTGCTGCAGCTGTATCTACCTCCCAGCATCTGTAGCATCTCCTGAAGCAGGTCCTTCCTCCACCTAGTACCCCTCACAGCTCCAACTCTGCACCAGACAAATGCTGTCATTTAATTAGCAGACCATGACTCCATCCCAGACAGTCACTAGCTGAAGCCTCATCACCAGCCCTGTGAAATCCCGTGTGACAGGGCTGCATTGCGAGGAAAGCTGGGGCTGCAGCCTTCTCTTCTCTGGATGCAATTTAGAGATGGGAATCGGTGTGGACTACTGAGGCTATTGCTTGGGTGGTGGGGAAAGGAGGAGGGATGTTTCAGATTTTATGAGTTAAGGACATTATTAGATGCTGAGCTGCTGGAGTTTTCATGGACATAGGCTTCTGCAGCTGAAATACCCCACTCAAAATACCAGCCAAATCCAGACGCTATAGCTTCCCAAGAGTGTCTCAAAAGCTCCCTGCCCCAAAAGTCTTGCTGTGTAAGCTAGGGGCAATTGGGCCGCAAGAAGGGCATCTTCCCCAGGGTCTGCTGGCACTGTGGGCTCCATGCTACAAAAACTATCAGGGTCTGGGGACTGGAGACTGCTAATTAGGATGAAACAAAGGTGTTCAGCTGTGGCAATTGCCCTTGGAAATACCAGAGAGGGAGGCAGCCCGAACTGCGGTGGCAGAGCGGTAGGGGCTGTGGCTGTTGCATCCCTTGCTGGGGTTGCTGAGAAAATAGAGGAGACTGTTGTACTGTCAGGGCTGGGGCTCGTTGGAGGGTTTTGTCCTTGTATTTCTCCTGTCTGTGTGATGGAGGAATAAGGTGAATTGGTTTGGTGTGTATGTCGACACCCAACCTGCATCGCGGATGTGCTGCTGATTTCCCATGCTGCTGGTGCTGTCTCTTATGAAACATGAATAGCTGTGAAATGGACTGCGGGGGTGGGTATCTATCCTGAGGTATGGAGCTTACTTTAAAAGGAGCCGGCAAAGTTGCTTATAGCCAAGACTGCCCATTATAAGATCCTGTTTGCAGCCAGTTAACTCTCTGCCAAGCGATAATTGTTCAGGCTAAAAATTTCCATGCTGTAAGTCTGCCTCGGGCTATATGAAATTGGGGGAGAGGGGATTTTTTTTGTCTGTTTCTTTTTTTTAAAAAAGAAAAGTGACTTAACAACAGAGCTGAAGAGATCCAGTCTCTCCATGAGATGGAGGCAGAGACTTGGAGTTTGGCAGGGGGATACGAAGGCTGTGCGGAAGCTGAGATTCGGCGGTGGGTAAGAGCAGGGAGAGGAGCGATGGGTCTAGTGAGAGATAACTGTCTGTTTTCATTACTCCTGACTCGTAAACAGGAGACTCTGCTGTGGCTCTAATAGCTGCCGTCTTGTTCCTCCCGGTATGGGCTGGTTGGTTAATGTCGTTCTCTTGGCTAGATAGACAACGTGTTCATGAGAGATTGTTAAAGGAGCTTGATTAAAGGTATAGCAATTTAGGAAATAGCAGAAGGCTTCTTATTCAGCTTTAATTTGACCATTTGCATGGATTTGTTCACTGTGATTGTTTTGAATGATGTAATTGGGTGTTATTTTCTCTATGGAAGCACTTTATCTATTGCGAGGAAGTGCTAGCTACAGCACAAACATCCCTCCCTGGGTTCTGGTTTATCTCTGTCCTGCCTGCAGGAATAACCATCAACAATAAAAAGACAGGAGAGACTGAAGGCATCCTTGGGTGCTGGTTTCTGGTGTTAGGGACTTGCTAAGCTACATGTGAGATTCAAAACCCCTTTTCTGCCTGAACTTCGTCTCTTCCTGACCTTGCTCCCACTTCTGCCTTTCACAGCACCCTGTTGCGACAAGTTTGAGTGAATTGTATATGTGCTTGTGCACAGAGAGAAGACTTGCTTTGGCTTTGCACCGAAGTCTGCAAAAAATCCACCATGCTCCATGGTGCTGGTGGAGAGAGCTAGGTAGCTGCATCCTTTCCCCTGAGAGGGATGCTAGGCTGCGGTGGTACCCGAGGCCCCCTCCCCAAAAAGCAAAGCGGTGGGCTGGCACTGCTGCAGTAGGGCTGGGTGGTGTGAATGCCTCCCTGCGTGTGCCAGCTGATTAGAAAGCAGAAGAATGGCAAGAGAAAATGAAAATGGGAAGGAGCTTGACAGCCCATGGAGAGGTATTTCAGCTGCAACACAAAACATTTGGTGGTAATTATAAAATAACCTTCATTTAAATGCAAATAAGCCTGTAATTAAGATAAGGGCTCTGTCATTTGCCAGTATTCCTCCTTCCCTCCCTTGCCAGCCATGGGTTTTGAGATGCTCCCCATCTCGCTGTGGCACTGCCTGTTTGTCTGAGGGCTCCTATAGCGAGGGACAGAGAGATGAGCACTAAAGGAAACAATTTCTGCTACGCTTTGAGCCCATCCCAGCCGAGCAGAGGAGTCTGAGATGGGACTGCAAGTCCTACTTGGACCCTGTGGCTGGCGGCTTACGCTAAAACCCTTGCTCCAAAGGCTTCGCAACTCTCCAAACTTTGAAAACTGGATTTGGGCTGTGCTTGGATATTGCTGAGATGCAGATCTTCTCTATGGGCCATGCTGGGGTTGAGATGCTCGGCAGAGGCTGCAGTAGCGGAGCTCCTCTGCAGTGTCCTGCTGCATCTGGGAAGAGCTTGGGGGATGAGCCTGAAGCCTGGTTCAAAGCAAGGTCCACAGTTTCCATTGAAAAGGTGAAGCACAAGCAGCATAGCGGAGAGAACTTCCAGCCTTGCTTGTAGCTAGGACATTTAGGAGGCTGGTCTTTGCTGGGAGAAAACGGTGTTGCCCTTGACCATTAAGAACTGAGGAAAGATAAGTTGGTAGGTTGAGTTGGAGTGAACTGCACATCTATGTCCACACAGAGCTGGTGGACAGGGTGTAATAATGTAATAACAATGTTAAGGCACTCTGTCCTGGAAGTATCAGTGTTACAGCACTGAAAAAATGCAGGTAAAGACTTGTAAGGCTTGGGAAAATGAGAGTGTGGGGATGCAGCATCCTGATATTGCTTGCTGGGAGCGCTTGGTGCGGGCAGGAGCTGGGCTTAAGCCGGCTTTCCTTGCTGGGAAGGGAAACGGGAGCGCTGGAAACAGCCGTTGCTGGAAAGGTTAGCCAGCAACCTTTGCTTAAACTGTCTCAATCTGTATGAAATGTTATCTCTCTGCCTGACTAAAGATATGTGAGTCGAGGGAGCGGAGATGCTCCCGGATTGTATTTATCTAGCCCTTTGAAAGGGCGTTTGAGGAATTAACTCAGCAGCTTAGGAGAACATTAATGTTTCGATAAGTGGCTGGTGCTGCATCTCCACCTGCCACAGCGTGACACCTGCGATGGAGCATCTCTTTAGCAGGCAAGGCCCGGTTAAGAGGAGGCACGCTCCTTATCCCGGTTGTGCAAAGCTGCCAAACTCCCCGGTACCACTGGTGTCCCTTCCTTCCCGGGCTCTTCCCCTCCCATCGCGCTGGGAACGGGCAATGCTGTCTGGATCCATCCCTTGGAGGTGGGAGCGGGCGATGCTCTGGCTGAACCGGCTTCCCCGAGCCCATCTGCATTGCAGATGCCCATGGAAATGATGCCTGGTATATTCATGTATTCCCTTTTTCTTCCCTTGCCGGCTCTGGAGGTTTCTGCAGATGTCAAAGGAGAAGGAGGAAAGACAGGTTCAGGCTCTGTTGGGGTGTAAGTGGAGTTGACTCCAGCCTGCTCCAGGAGCAGGGTCTGGGGTGCTTCCTTGGGATGATGGTGGGATTTGGGAATTACAGAGCTGAGACCTCGCGGCAGTGCAATTTACCTGTTCGGTGGCTCCTGGGGATGGAGGCAGAAAGGCAACCAGAAGCAGTTGGAATAGATGATGGTTTAGATGCTTTCCTCTGGATTTTGCCAGTAATGCATCTGCAGGGGAGAGCAGAACACCTTGTCATCTCTAAGATGCAATGCTAAAGAGGTCACGTTTCTTTTAAATACTGGCAGTGGGATTTGCTCCTGAGGCTGCGGAGCTGAGCAGGGGAGGTGGGAGAGGCTGGAGTGCAGGTTTTCCTTGCTGGAGAGGACCAAAAATTTACAGTCTGCTGGCCCGGAGGATTTGTGTGTTCCCAGCAAGGTCCAACGGGTCTCCATCCGGAGAGAGAGCGAGGGGGAGTGTAAAGGTGCAATTAAACAGCAAGACACATGGGCAGGCCCTCAGGCTGCTTGGGAAACAGCCCAAAGGAGGGGAAATAATGGAAAGAGCAATTTACTGGTGAAAGTGTTCTTGAATACACAAAGAATATGTCGCTATAACTCTGCTTTTAATATTTGATACTTGGCCTATGAATAATTCACCTAAATGTACAACCGACTGACCTCTGAAGCGACACTGCGTGTACCGGGGGAGCGGAGAGTGCCTGGGTTTGGGATAAATGCTTTGTAATAGTAAAGGGGACAAAGAAGCCCCGGGGGACCCCACGAGGGGAAAGTCCCTGTGCTCTTTGCCAGCTGCCCACGAGATGGCAGACAGTGCCTGCGCAGGTACCCACACCTGAGCACCCACTGGCTGGGCAGGTGGGAGATGGGGAGGGGGGCAATAAAACCTCACCTTGCTCCCAGCTGCCTGACTTGCCAAAAAAATCAGCACTTGGGGCTTTTTTTTTTTAGCACACCCAAAGTCACGAGTTGCTGTTGCATCCCAAAAGGTGGGAGAAGCTGAAGAAGCTTGGCGCTTTGGTCCCCGGTAGATGGGGAAGAGGGGTTAAGATGAGTTTTAGAAGCTAGACTTGCTGCTTGGTGGAGCTGTGCTCCTCAGAGATGGGTGCTCAGCTGAAAGGTTGATGCTTGGGATCCTCCCAGAGACAGAAAAGCCCCTCCATCATTTTATTTTCTGTAGGATGGAGCTAATGCTCATTCCTTCTTGTCCATAAGCCAGCTACCTGCTCGTGAATGCTTTAACATGGTGATGGACATGGGAGGGGAGCCCCATTCCTCTGGGGCAGGCACTGCCTGTGATGCTTGAGGGGGTGGGGGGGGAGTGTCCCATCGTTAGCTGTCTAATTGTGCTCCCAGGCTGAGCAGAGGTCTTAGTGTCAGGTTCCTGATGCTTTATTGATTACTGCCACTTGTAACACTTAACTTTCTCTATTTCCTCCAAATCTGAGCAGCTGGTGGATTTCTTTTCTCCCTTCTCCTGACCCCTCTGAAATCGCTTTGAAGATTTATTTGTGATTTCCTATGTGTTAAATCTGTATTGAAAAAAGATTGGCAAAAGAGGGATATTTGGGTCTGCATGGTTTGCAGCGGGGAGGGGTGTGGGTTAGTGCTCCCTCTTAGTGCTTTGGGGGTGCAACCCCATCCCCACATCCCTCACCTGTGCCAAAACTAACAAAGGAGGCCGCTATCCCCCAGGCTACCTCAGGCAGAGGGCAGCAAGCCCCCGCTAAGCCAGCCCATCCCTGTTTCCCCCCCCTTGCATTGCCCCTATTGCTACAATAGTTCATGTGCTACAAACAGGCCCAATTACAGTATTGATCTCCTACACGCTGGGAGCTGATGGTCGGTCCCTCCCCAGCTGCCTTGGTAAACAGAGCTCTCCATCAGCGGGCACTTCATGAATGTCACAGAGCAACTCTCTCATCATCCCTCTGTGGCCATAGCGGGCAGTGCTGTAAGAAAAAGGTGAACTATCTTGCGAGGAGTAGGAAGACATTGGGTTACCCCTTCCCCAGCCACCAGGCTTTTTCTGTGGTCCTAGAATTGGATTTTTTTGCCAGAAAGACACGTGGGGGGCTGTGGGTGGATGATGATATCCCATTGATGCTATGGGTTGGTGACTTGCTGATGGTGCTTTATGGGGCTTCCCATTTTCCGTGGGTTGCTTAAATGTGTTGCTAAGAAAAAGGATTCCTTCCCACCAGAGAAAACTTTCCTGGAGAGGTGGGAGAGCTGATCCTTGCTCTGGTTTACGAGGAAACATACCCAGGATTTCCTGTAATGCGATCAGCATGTGTTGCTGGGGGTGCGAAAAGGGAATGTGGTCCACGGTCCAAGTTGGGGCATCCTGCTTTTTTTTTTTTTTTGCCTTGCATCATATACCTAAAAATGAAATGAGTTGCTCTGGCCTGAAAGGTTTCAGCACCGTGAATCTCATGTTTGCTTTTGTTTTGGTGAGGAAGGGGGGATAACACGGAAGGTCGGTTTGGTTTGGTGTATGCCAGCCTTTATTGCTTTCATAGCTGAGCCAAAATAATTCATGACTTGCAAAGCCCTGGCTGCAGGGCAGGTCCTTGAGGACAGGGGAGTTGGATAGCTTTCCTGGAGCGCTTGAAGTTCAGAGTAGATGTGATGAGATAAGTGTGATGTATAATCATGGTCATGAGTGGATGAAACTTTTTTTTTCTGGCTGGTAATGCACCAGACTGTATGCAAGGCCTTTACTGTGCAAAACCCCTGCAGCACTTGGGGCATATTGATTTTCTAAGCCTCAAACTGGAAAACTCCTTGTGCGCTTCAGGGTTGGACGGCAGCTCAGGAGGATGTTGCTGTCCCTGCAAGCCCAGGGTGAGTGTGTTTGGTTTTTTCTTGTTTTACCAATCTGGTTACCCTGTGCTGCTGATAGGGGTGAAAATTGAGTGCAATGTTTGCTTTAAAACAGTTTCCTTGTACAGGTAGTCCTGCGGGAAATCTGCATCCCTGCTCTGTCCTCATACAAGGGATGCTGTGGTGAATGAGTGAAGGCTTTGGAGGTAGTGTGCAAGCACCGGTGGAGTTGATGGCATAGCATAGACCAGGCATTGTAGCCAACAAAAGCCATCTCCATTAAGAAATGGAGTCCAGAGCATTGGTTTCACTGACTCTGAATTGGAAATGTTGTGGAAGGGGCCCAGGGGCATCCTTTTCTCCTTGGGGTGAGGTGCCTGAGAGACAGGAGGGCCGTGCTGCTGCTGTGCCTTGGTAGTACAGGATGACTTGGTACCTGCTGGTGGAAGAAACCTCGTGTCCCTGAGCTGTTAATACCCACTATCTGGGTGTTTGCACGCAAGGTGATAAGGACAAATGGGGAAAGGGATGGAAAAGCCCTTGACTTCATCTTCTAGCAAGCATCGACTGAATTAAGTGGCCCCAAGCTCAGCTGTGCAGTCCTGCTTGAACAGGGCATCCTCATCTGGCAAGGGTCGAGTTGACCTTAGCTTGACTCCTGGTATGTGTCTGGCTTAAGTAATTACTAACCAACTGTGGGAAAGCTCTGACTGTATGTGTGAGATGAAGTGGGTGACCTTGGATATTCATGTCTGCTTGGTAATGAGGTCCTGCTCAAGCTCCTTTGGGTGGGAGTGTGACGGTGGGCTTAGAGCACATTGTTTCCTACCTGCCACGGGGTGCAGAAGACTCTGCTCTGGCTTGCAGGCTTCTTGAGTAACAATAAGAGCAAGCCAATGGGACAGCTCTTTTCTTCTGGGGGGATTTACCGGGAAGTCTAGCAAGCAAAGAGGATTTAAAACCCTATTTGTATTCGTCCAGTGTTGCACTTTGCAGCCAAATCATGAGAGTTGGATGCCGAGAGAAATCCATAGTTGCCATAACAACCAACAAACTATAATGAGTCAAAGAGTTGAGGAGAGGGGTCCAAAGAACAAATGGAAAAAGGAGTCACTCTTTGAGGGATGCTGATAGAGATCAGAAAGCCTGGTCACAAACGTGTTACGGGAGAACTAATCTCTCCAGAAGCTGTTCGGTCTTTAGGGCCCCAGTAGAGTTGTTTGAAGCTGTGTAAAGTCTGGATTTTCTGATGTTTTCACTTCTAGAGGACAGAAGGATTAGAAACACCCCGTGCGTTGAGGCTGTTGCTTTTGAGGCATGATTGGGTTGCGCTGCCGGAGCCGTGTAGGCTGATAAAGGGCTTGCAGAGATTTTTTTTTCTTGACCTAGAAAGATGGGGTGTAGGACATGAGGAAGAGCAGAGTTTGAGGAACCAGGCTGAGCTGCAGATAGGACTCCTTTAGCTTGGCAGACAGATGAAGAGTGAAGGTTCGACACGGCCAAGTAACCAAAATGCACGTTCCTGCATTGCAAGACAGACAAAACTCAGTGTAGCACAAGCAGCAAAGCTTTATCCATGTTATTCCCAGCGGTTGGTTGGATGCATGCAGCAATGGTTGAAATAAAGTGTGTGTGGGTACGGGAGGAAGGCAGAGAGTGTGGTTGCTGGTTTGCCTAGGGAGGCTGGAGGTCTTGGGGCCATTTTTGCTTGTGTTAGGCATTACCTACTCAGAGACTTGGCTCAATCTTCCTTGTGTGATTGGGGTGACAGGGATCCCCTTTTTGAGGGCTCCTACAGTTGCACAAGCATCTTGCTGAAATCGGGTTTAGCATCCCGGTTTATGTGGGGAGACGGACTGGGGTCTGGTGGGTCTGGTGGGCTTCCTGGGCTCTGCTCTGCTCCCCCACCACAGGCTCCTGGAGCTTAAAAACTGCCGTTGTTTTCTTTTCCCTAGAAACTGCTGCTCCCTTTGAGTTTGCTCATTTGGGACTTTGCTGTTATAAAGACTGAAAATAGTTACTGAAGTTACAAGAAACAGCAGCAGAAATGGCTTTTAGCAGGGGGGAAAACCATCCCATGGCGATTTAGGTCAGGATTAGCAGAAAAGTCCTTTCCTGGGCCCTGGGGCAGAAATCTCTGGTTGCTTTTTTTGGGGGGGGTCTTATTTGCAGCCTGGCCTGGTATGGGCTGCTCTTCTATTTCGTGTCCCAGTTCTGCAAAGTGATTGTCGGCAATAAAACCATGTGTAATGTGGGGAAATAAAATTAGTTCAATCATGACCCAGAGCAATGTTGCCCCAGCTCTTTGCCCTCCTACCCCTTTGCACGCTCATTTCTGAGGAGGCTGTTCCTCCTGCATGCAGGGGCAAGAGCAAGGCAGGCAGCATCCACGTGGAAAAAGTCATGCTAGCATGAAAAAATACCCATGGAACACCTCACAGACAATATAGAACAAAAAAAAAAATTATAATATGTCTGGAATACAATAGAAGCAAAATCTCCTGGCAGCAAACATTCATGCACTTGACTGCCAAGAAAAAAGGACTTTACAGAAGATGAGACATGAAAGGGATCCCTGCACAAAAACTAAAAGTCGGAACACAATAGTATATATTTCAGGCATATGAAAAGGAAGTGCGACAGTAATACTAAGGAGACAAGATACTCTAACAGAACCGGGAGCTGAGGAGAAACTCAATCAGCAGTGACACAGGAGGCTTGGAGAAGGCAGCTATTTGGATCGGTGTCCTTTAAAAAAAAAAAACAAACCCACAAACAATCCTGCTTATTTTATTTTAATTTTTTTTCCCTGGGAATTAATCTTTCTCCATTTTTCTCAGCTTGTACAGGAACAAGGTGGCACATGAATAATACATTGCCAGGCCCAAAAAAATACAAGGGGCTGTATGCACGGGAACTCATGGCATTGATAAAACTACGTCGTACAAGGATGCTGCTGATGGCTTTTGGCAGTGGAGAGGGGTGTGTGGGGGAAATGGGAGCCGGGGTGAAACGAGGAGTGGGTCTGCTGCTGGGTGGGCCCCTCGGAGACCAGGGGATGTGGAGAAGGAAAAGAAAAAGATGGGACTGGGTCCAGGGCAGTGCAGGAGCTCATGCTTGCTTCTCATCTGGGTTGGTGCCTATCAAAAATAGGCTTATTTCTGTCAATAAAGATTTGCGGCGAGTCTTGCTGTGGTCCCAGGGATTTAGCATCTGTGCGGGGCTTGCAGTGATGTCTGCGGGAGCTTCTGCAATGTAAAAGATGCCGGTGTTGCTTGTGTTGGCACCGGGGGTACTGCCGGTGGTGCTCCGAGGGAGGGATGCTCAGAGAGAAATCCCTGAGCTGCTTCCTCGCTGTCATCCCTGTGACAAGGAGGGAATTCCCAGCTGGGCGTCTTGCACATCTCTTCTCTGTCAAAGCCTAGCAAGACTTTCTGCCTAGCCTTAGAACAAAATTTTTTTTTCTGGTGTGTATATATTTAACAAGAGAGATGATTTTTGTCCCACTACAGTGACTTGAGCTGGAGCTTCAAGGGGAGGAACCTATCACTGAGCTAAAACTGCAGGAGTTGTCAGTGCCTCAACTCTCCTGGTCAAATAAGTTGGTGCCAAAACAGTACGAGAGCTGATTTTCTTTAAAAATTAAATATTCAAATACAGTTGAAGGGCTTAAACCTTCAGTTTTTCTGCCTTTGAAAGGTACAAGAGCCTGGAGGCAGAGACCAGGGCTTTCCAACAGTTTGATGGCTCTATAGAAGAAGCTAAATTCCTTTTCAATAGGTTGTTCTCTCTATCCGAGATCAGAGAGCTCGCCTTTCCCCTCGCTCATCCCTGGCAAGGCCCTGCTGACTGCGGTTCAAGCACATACATTATTTTTAATGATGTCCTGTAACAAGAAGCTTCCTGCAATCATCCCGTTTAGATCTGGAGCCTCTAAAGGAGGGCTTGGAAACTGTGCTGTAACACTTTGGGAAGAAACAAAAAACTCTGCCAGGCGTTTCTGTGCTATGGCAGTGCAGGTCCCGCATCTGTGAGACTGTGGTCCTGATGCCACAGCCAAAGGCTGGAAGGGGGCATCGATTCAATGACCTGGGATTTCCCCAGTCAAGCATCATTTTGGAGCCCAGAGAGTGGTGAGGGAGATTTTTTTGGTTTGTTTTTTTTTTTTGTCTGACCCAGCATGGCTCTGCTGATGCTGTTCTAAAGCAAGCATTTGGCTGCAGCCTTGTAGCCTGACTGGTCTTCAGAAACAAATGGCTCAGTTTAGGGTAGCCTTTTATTACTATTTTTCTTGTTTTGCAAGGAGTGAGTTGTCAAAAAGAAAACCCTGGTGCCGTTTTAGTTGAATTTACCCCACAGGGCAGAAGAGGGATAGGTAAGGATGAAAGGATCCCAGGCCAGAAATTCCCCATATCTAGAAATAAATTCAGCTTGTCTCTTGCTAGCAAGGGGCTGGCTGGGGGAATAATTGTGTACGCAGCTCGTGCCGAAGATGAGTCTGCAGAAATGTGAGAGACTGGCAGAGGCGAGCACAGCTTGTAGGAGCATCCCGTCCCTGGGGATGCGCGGGGATGATCCCCGTCTGCCAGCTGGTAGCAGCATCTTTCCCTGCTGGAGGGGAGCAGGGAGGACGAGGGGCTCGGGGAGGACAAGACCTTGTTGATTTGTCTGGCTATTACTTTGTTTACCTGTCCTAATGCTTTTTTATGGGACTGCCATAAAAAAACCAAACTCACTCATTAGACAGTGTTGATTTTCATTAATGTTGATTCACCAAAACCTTAATCAATCTTCTGTGACCAACGACCCCGTTCCCGAGGGAGAACAAAGCTGTTGAACAAATTAGCCTTACAGATTGGAGGCAGAGCTTGCAGATGCGACAGCCTGGGTACCAAAGCTGGCGATGTGTGGATTTGTGTAGTGTGCCCAGGAACAATGGCACTCGACTGTCTTTTTCTTTTTTTTTACTTTTTTTTTGGATTTACATCTTGACTGAAGCATGCTGCCAAGGCAGCTCAGCCCTTCTCTTGTCTCACCTTCCTTGTTCTTGTCTCACCTTCCCTGTTACGAGCCCTACTGTCTGCAGGCACGGGGAGACGGAGCGAGGAGGAGAGTTGTTAATGGACTCGGCTGAAATGTAGACACTCTCTCTGTTTGCTACCTGACTCTGCTGCAAAGTCCTGCGGTGGCCGTCAAGTCCCTCATCTCTCGATGCTGTGTGCCTTGCCCTTAATGATGAATGCAATGCTTTTCCACTTCCCGGGGGGACTGCGAGGGTATAACCGCATCAATTGAAGAGGGGCTGGTTTTGCAATGAGAGGTGGTTAAAAACAGCTGGCATCAAAGTATACTCTTCATCTTTGCTAGACCAAACTGCTTGCAGCATGCTTGTTGGGAGAGGAGCGTAAATGCTTCAAGTATTTTCTGTAAATGGGAGGGGATAGCCTCAAGATGTACCCAGAGAGGGGTTGAGATGCTGCTAAAACACATCTAGGAGGACTGATCTGGACCCCACGCTAGGTCTGCAGGATCCCTTATGGTAGAAAGTGGTGGGATTTGGTTGCGGGGAGCTGAGGAGGATGCTCTGTCCCACTCCGGCTGGCTTTGCGGCATCGAACCGCTGTTGCTTGGAGGCTCTGCAACCTGTTCCTCACGTTCCTCAGGGCTTGCAGACCCCTCGACTCATTTCACACCGGCTGCTGCCTGGCCGTCAGGTTGGTAATGACTTTCCTTCTCCCTCCCGGGCTGGATTTGAATGGCTGGTCTGGAGGTGAAAGGCCCCCGTTCCCATTACTGATCCAATTTCCTGGACTTTTACCGGGTAGATAGGAATTGCCGGAGCGGAACAGCCTGATGGGCCATCGAGCCCAGTGTCTCCTCTCCGACAGCAGCTTGTGTTTAGTGTGTAATTAAAAGCCTTTGTACTATTTGACTTGTAATTTAATATCATGCTGCCACATACGTAGCTCATTCAAGAAAGGATAGGCCCTGATATTTGCAAAGACGGAGACGAGCCCTCTTCCTCACGTGCTGCATCCGTGGGGTCAGCTCTGCATCCACGCTGCGCATCCCTCGGTGTGCACGGGCAGGGACTCTGCACCCTGAGCGTGTGTTTCGTGCAAAATTCAGCATGCTAGTGGGGATGCTTTCCTCCAACATGGGGGGGAAATTCAGGGAGAGTGGAGTTTGCAGGGAGCAGAGTTGTGGCTGCAGGTGGGGGAGCTGCTCCGTGATTTATTGGGTTCTGCTGCAAAAGCTGAGATTAAGGAAAGTGCCTTAAATGGTCCTTAAAAGCTGGCTTTGGTAGAAGAGATGAGCCCGTATGATTACACCCTGTCTGCTTCAGTGTGGGTTTGCTTGAGCCGCTCTCGGCTGACATTGCTGCCTGACTTTGCGCTGGAGCAGATAAGGAGAGTGCACAGCCCTATCCATCAGCTCTGCTGCAAGGGCAGGACGGGGTGCGGGAGGCAGTACCGCATCAAACCACGCTCAAGGCTTTGCTGGCAGATGTGTGCCTATTCCCTCAGCCTTAACAGAGAGGTTGGGTTGCTCTGCTGTGCAGCGATAACCACGTGGGAGATTGCAATCTGCTGTTCCCTGCTGCTCTCTGTCCCGGGTAGGCGTCTGTGCTGTGGGTAATGCAAAGCAATGCTGCTCCGTATGTACGGGCTCTGCACGATGCTTTCCTTATAGCTCGCCCTGATGGTGGGCTGGTGGCCACCCTTCTTGGAGAGGCTGTCCGTCATGGGAGTTGCATGTCCAAAAAGGCAGGAATAGGGCACGGGACCGAGGAGGGACCGCTCGAGATGAGACAAGTTAGGTGCAGAGGACTGGATGCGAAAGCCTGTGGAAGCAAGCCTTGAGGGTCTTGAATCACTCTGCTTATGGTCAGAAGCAGAGAGAACTTGTGAAACTCAATTCTAGTTGGACTGAGATGATGCTGAAAACCTTGTGCTGGCTGTTTTGGAAGGATAAAACTCACCTCCGAGGGGTTTGCTCGGTGAGGGTTTGTATTGGTGCCAAGGCTTGCCAAGCCCCTCTCCATGGGGGGGGGGGCTCTACTTGAGGCTGATTAATTTGCCCACCTGAGTGCTCTTGCCTCTAATTGACTGAACCTACAAGAAAACAAAACTGGGCTGATCAATAGAGAAATAATTTTGCAAATTATGGGCATAAATCATTCCCGATTGGCGTGCGCTCACGATTGTTTATGAATAAACCAAGCTAAATCAATTTTCTTTATTAAAATGCAATTGTTTCATCTATTATTACTATAGGCAGGTGGTGTGAGGAGGGGGACAGGAGCTGCTCACCTACCGCACGTTTGCTGTGCCGAGATGTGATTGGGGAACCCTGGCTCCCTTGTGCATCGCACAAGTGGGTCTACCATGCCTGTGGTCCGTGCGCGTGTGCCCTGAGAGGGCAGGTAGCGTGGGGAGCATCTTCATTTGGGAAGCTGTGTGCCCAGCCAGCCAAGTGGCATGGGGTATTAATTAGCCTTGTTACTGCAATATTTCTAACTGCAAGGAGGAGATAAAGGAGGTAGGTGCCTGTGTCGGTGTTTTGTGTTGCTGCTGTTGTCACCCATCGCTCAGGCTGAGGTCGCTCAGCTCTTGGGATGGGAGCCCAGTGGGATTTTCTGGCTCTGATCTTGGGTGCTGGGTGTTTTGGGTGGTTCAACCCACTGCTCCCTTTATCTCCAGGAGATCTCCCTTCCTGGTCTGTGTGTCTTGTTGCTGTCGGAGCTGGAATTGGCCAGCCAGGCAATTGATGCCTTCCTGTGTCCTTGGACCTTTCCCATCATCAAACAGCGGTGATTTCCAACCACCCCCCGACCCCCCGCAAAGCACTTTAAGGTGCGGAGGGGTTCTGATCTGCGTCTGGGCATCCAAACTGCTGCCCCACTCAGAGGTGAAAAGCAATTTTCTATTCCCTCAACAACAGGAGAAGGATCAGGGCTGCTTTGTGTCCTGATTTACAGCCTTTCTGGCTAGGAGGAGAGTTGCTCTGGGTCATTTGCCTCTCGCTGTATGTGATAACTGACTTTGAGAGCCGTGAGGGTGCCCTAAGTGTCTGTTTAGGGAGCCCCATCTTTTTATTGATTTTTGAATAGTACAAATGAACAAATAACAGTGCAACAATAAAAATGGGGGGATAAATAATCTGGTACTCGGCACTCTTGGCAGAACGGGGCCAAGTGAAATGTAATGCAGACGTGTGCTCAGAGAAGGTCAAGTTTTTAAATCTAAACTGGAGCTAAGTAAAATATTGGTTAACTAACTGCATTCCAAAGCTCATAAAATGTTGATAGTGCTGGATGTCAGCTGGAATATATCTCCTCATCTTTTAGACAGGGAGCTGGTGCTTTCCTTGATCTTCCCTCCCTGGGGAAATGTTCCTCGGGAGCAGAAGGGAGCCTGTCAAGTGGCTTGTTTTCCTCCGCGTTGGCAGGGCAGAGCCGGAAAGGTCGCTCGGGTTAAGAGCAGCAGCGAAAGCTTAAGCTACAAGCGGGTGCTTCAAGTCATCGTGCTTCGATTTCTTAAGCTGAGCAGCAGGCTGGGATGGTTGTGGAGGATGCTTGGGAGCGGAGCTCTGGGCTCAGACCCTGGCTGAGCATTTTCCTGCTGGTGTTGTGCATAGGGAGAGAGGGTTGGGGTGCGGGCGATGGGAAGGTGTGTGTGTGTGTCTCCTTAGCCAGGCCCCTGCGATGCAGGACATGACCCTTCTAGTTCATGTCTTGGACTTTGGCATAGACTTACCATGAGGATGAATGTTGTTCCAGATGGGATCTTCCACTGGATCAGCTGAAATGGCTTAATAAATCCAAGGGTCCAAGTTGATGAAGGAAACGGCTTGCACTGTCCTTTCTCTATCCTGGCGGAGCCCAGCAGCTGCCTGGGAAAAGCAGGTTGGTACCCAGGGACCTGCCGCTCGCTCGGGTGCTGAAGCAGCGTTGGATGCACTGGCTTCAAATGGCGGAGCCTGCAAAGCTTTGGGCTGGGGCCTGAACCACACTGTTCCTGCAGTACAGAAAATAATAGTGCCTACTAGAAAGAGGTGGTGGGAAGACAAGTCGGTTAATGTTCATGCGATGCTTTGAAATGGGGAGGCTTTTGAAGTCGGGATTTGGTTCTTTGCTTTTCTTTCTTCTTTGTTCCCTTCGATGCTCTGTAAGGAGTGTGGCTCAGTGGTGTGCTGATATCAAGGTTTGATGGCCTCTTGCTCCCTGGGAGAATTACGTTCTCCCTCGATGGCTTCACTTCAAGGCAGCGTGTTCAATTGGTATTCTCTGTACGACATTTGCTCTTGTACATAGTGCATTTTTATTCAAATAACGGTATTGATCGTGGAAAAAGTAATGGAGAAAATAAATGAAAACAAATAAACACAGAAGACTTGTACTAAACATTTTCAAGGTCTGGTTCTGAAAGTCAAGGAACCGTCTGTGTTCTCCGTGGGAGCGGGGACTGATGCAGCCGGCACCTCCTTTATTAGCGTATAGTTGCAAGATGCCAGTGGCAGCAAAAGGGGTAGAAATATGCCAATGGCTGGGGTGGGCACCTGCTTGTAAATACTGATCACAACCGTATGTGGTCTGCTCCAGTTATGAAGATATCCTGGCAAATATACTTAGTGAATGGGGTATTGCATCAGCTTAGCTCATGGGAGAGGAGATGGACTGCTGCCTCTCCTTGCCAGGGTACTTTGTATGATCTGCTTGGCTTGGTTTGGCCAGGCTTTTAGCTTGCAATAGCCTTGAAAGAGCTAGGCTTCTGGTTTGGGTCACGGTCCATCTTCTATCATTTATTGATTTGAAAGCTGCCATAACAGCCCTGCTTTTGCACTTGATGCTGCGAATGTCAGCAGTAGTTTGAAGCATCGGAAGCATGGTACCTATCTCATACCAGTTGAAGGTGATGATTTCGGCATAGAGCAGAACTACAGCTTTGAAAATTACTCTTTCCTCCCTAGATCAGACATTTCAGTGGTATTTCTTGCTCCTTTGGGATTTATGTGGTGGGGAGAGACTCATGTTTTGTTAGAAATATTTCCAGGCCTTGTGGTTGGTATGAAGGCAAAAGGCATTGTCTGAAACAGTTGGAAGGATTATAATTTTAAACTTGTTTGTGGTTTCGGTGTTTTGTTTTGTTTCTTCAAACTAGCCCATCATGGAGAAGATATTTAAAGGTGAGTTGCTTCAGCAATACTATATTTTTGCACCCGAAGGATAAGACTTCCTTTCTTGTTTGTATCAGACTAAATATTTCTAGAGAAAAAAGCAACTGAGGAAACAAAAGTGCGGTCTCTACTTGAAAACACCAGCTGAGTTTAGGGATGCTCTTTACCACCTTGGTGCAGAAAGGCTGCTGGGGTGCAGACATGGGGACAGCGCAGCCAGCGATGAGCGAATGCCCCAAAATTGCCCTTCGATCTATTCAGCAGCCACAGGGAACTGTCCTCTCCCAAGTCAGATGTGGCCTTCAGGTGGTCTGGGTGGGCATTTTACCTGGGTCTTGTGCATGGCTCCCGCAAGAGTACGTGAGTGATGGAGTGTGCCGGGGGAGCTGGCCGGTTTCTGCTGACAAGATAATGAACTGCCAAATAAAGCATGGGAGAAAGGGAAATCTATGATAAATCCACCTCTCGCACGCCGCGGAGGAGACAGATAAACTCCCTCTCTCCTCCTGACAGTGGGATTTTTCTCTCCCACACCCGCCGCAAGAGATGCGGCAAGGATGCTTCTCCCCTCTCTGCCCTCCTCCATCACCGGTGGATGGATGGACAGACACACAGGGCAGTGGGCTTCGTCACACTGTGTTGTATTGTGCCGTCGTGGAAGGCATGGTTGGGGACAGAAGAGCTGTCCCTGGCAGTGCTGTGTCCGTTTGTAGGGCTGTCTCTCCCTTCAGCATCACTGAATGACTGTTAAGCCATCACGCTTGACGGGTGACAATTAATTTTGAGGCTGTCAGGCTCTTGTTCCCCTCCTTTGGGGTGGGGGGTACCTTCCCCCTCTCCTCTCACTATGCAGTGGCTGAAGCTGCTTTTCCCCAGCCTGATGCCACAAGGTGCAAATTTAATCCCAGCTCCCAAATCCAGACACCCCTACTCCTACTTCTTCCATTGGGATGTGATGTAGTCTTAAATTATCTCTGAAATGAGTGAAACGCACGTGCTAGTGAGATAAATTGGAGTCAGTGGAGAGTTTGGAGGTGGACAGCTGGGGTATTTTGGGTGTGGGTCGCTCGCTGCATAGGTTGTGCTGACAGTGCATTAGCAGAGTAGCAGGGCAGGAGATGGTGTGCATCAGAAAAGCGATTTAGTGTGTGGGCCACAGGCTGGAATAACAAGGGTGGCAGCAGGCTCAGCGTTAGGGTGCATCACTGGAGTCAAGCAATCCCCAGAACAGAGCCTTTAGGGCCATCCTGCAAAGCGTGATGGAACTGTACTGCGTGCCTGGGCTGAGGTCAGACCAGCCCTCAGCTCTCCTTGGCTTTGGCTTGGGAGAGGTTGGTGTCTTATTTTCAGTGCACTCACTCTCCCAACTCTTTTTTCCCCATGTCTGATTAATAAATCATGAAGTTTGCCCAAGACTCCCTCCGTCCCCACCCAAATACAAACATTCCCCGTCACTGCCACCTTGCAACTAGCAAAGCTGCTCCCTCTGACAATCAATTACCCTCCGGAGATGAAATTATTGTTTAATGGCTTTTGGAACAGGCTCCTGCTCTGACATTCATCACAATCAATAATGCATCAGCGGGGACAAAAGAAATTACCTGCCTCCTGCTAAGTGAAAGAGTCCATTTGTATTCTGCACGGCCCCTTCACGCCCACTGAGCCGGCAACCGCAGGTGGATCTCGCCGATGGCACGGAGGGTGGCTGGCTCCCGCTGAACTCCAACAAAGTTTGCTTGAAACTTTTTTGTTGACACTCTTATTAGCGGGGCTGGGTGTAAGAGCCGTGGTTAGGTGATGGAGGATGCCTAGGGATGAGGGATGCAGGGGAGAGTATGGTTTGGGACAGGCTTTCCTTAGGATAAAATTAAGATTTAGGTTGTGTCTTGCTGAAAATAGAGCTGGGATGGAAAACCTCACTTCTAGATCAAAGAGGATATCTGTGGTGTGAGCTAAGTAGGTTTAATGGACATGGTGGCGTTGGGTATAAGGTTGGACTTGGTGATCTTTGAAGTCTCTTCCAACCATAACGCTTCTATCATCCTATGATTCTTTAAATGCATTGGGGCAGGGTGAGAGGTGGGTGCTGGGATGGAAGGGCCGTGGAGGGAGTGGAAGGGCTGGAAGGAGAGAGAGGACCATGGCGGGGAAGCTGAGGAGGTGGTAGGTATCCTGGAGTAGTAATATTAAGCCTGGCTCAAGTTGCCTTGCAGGCATCCTCTCCCCGAGAGGATCACTGCTCACCACGGCTGGAGTTTGGTCCTTATCTCCAATAAGGCAGGAAGCTGTTTTTGTCTTTGCTCAAAGCTAAGAGGGCAAAGCATCCTCCGAGGGTTGGTTCTGATCTAACTCATGTCCTGAGGTGTGCTATGATATCGGCGTGATCGATGCATCTGCAATGTGAGCTGCATGTCTCTTAATGTGTCTGCGACACGGTGTGTTTGCAGCTGGGCCTCGGGGTTATTCAAAGCCCTTAACGGGGAGGACCACTGGATCCAGCATTAGGAAGCAGTGCTGCATCTTGGCAGTTGCCAAGAAATTTGTTGTTACGGCAGGCTGGGTGTCTGCGGAGAGAATCCTGCTTTTTCTGCATGCGAATCTTCAGATAAAAAGCCCAAATACTCAATAGGCAGGGGATGGTCCTGGTGCTACTTCCCTTAATGTGACTTTTAAGGTACTGGGTTTCTGACAGCATCAGTCTCCCGGTACATGCCATGGCCCATGCTTTGGAGGATCTCGCAGTGATTAGGTAGTGTTATTTTATTTTAAGCGGCTGTCCCAATTAGTGATGAAGTGGGGAGCCTCATCAGCTCAACCACTTGATTGCTCTTGTTTGTTTTCCCACCTCAGCTGCTGCTTTATCTTAAGCGTAACCGTGGGAGCCAGGATCAAGGCGGTGATGGATCAGGCAGGGTGCCGAAGGTCCCTGTTCTCGCAGTGCTCTAAGCAAGGCGAGTCCCTGCTGTTGGACTCTGAGGGAAGGGGGGGGGAAAAGCCTCAAATTCCCTAATTCATTCTTTTATTGCTTGAAAAAGAACATCTTTGATAGGGAACCTGTTTCCACAAAGAGTTGGAGAATTTGGCAGCCTCTAGGGCTTCCCAGGACATAAGCTGGCTCCCACTGGGAAATGGTGTATGACCAAAAGCACTTAGCTTCTCATTTTTCCCAGTCTGATGCTTGCGTTGGCTCCTTCTGGGGCTCTTTGCTGCTGGTTTCAGCGCACGGGCACCTTTTCTTGCATCAGGGGTATAAGCCCTGCGGAGCATCCTGTGCAGCATCAGTGCTGCGTGGTCCTGAGTAACCCTACCCTTCTGCAAGGGGGAGGGTTGCACAGCAAATTGGGCTAAAGAGAAGCCTTTCTGTGACTTTTTTGGGACCCTGAATTGGCTCCTTGCTGAAGGTGGGTTGAGAAAAGGGGTTTGCCTCCCTGTTTGACTCCGAATGCATCCCTTTGAGCAAAATCTAGTGGTTTTAGGGCTTGCTGGTGAGTGGCTGGCCAAAGACAGGGGCTTGCTGGACATCATCCCGTGCTGTGTGATTCCTGGGCGGCAGCAAGAGGTTGTCAAGCAAGGAGCGAGGAAAAAACTGAGGCAGGAGAGAAGAGGAGAGGAGGCAATGAGAAAAGCAAACGGCATTCACACCGGCACTGTGTTTAGCTGTAATGTAACATGACTTTCCCCTCTGTTGGCAAAGGGACGCGCGTGATGTTAACGTTCATTATCATGTCATATTCGATTGACTGCCAGAACGCATTACGCTTTCTCCCGTAACGCGCTGAATACCGACAAACCCCATTCGCTCGCTCCGCAAAGGTCTGAGCCTTTGAATTGCTGCAGCGTGCTGGGGAGGTGGAAGGGCATCGATACAAACATAATAAGTGTTGTTCCCGGGTGGAGAGCTTCCCCCTGCATCGCTGCTCCTGGAGGGGAGTTACCGCTTGCTTGGGATGCACCTGCATGGGATGGCTCATTTGCAAAACTAAAATAATAATAATGAGAAGATAAACAGGGTGCAGCAGGAGAGGGAACACTTTGTGTGTGTATGAGTGTGCTACTGGATGGTGATTAGTGTGGAGCAAGGCAGGAGGGTGATGCAGCAGTTGGATTTCCCAGGCTCAGTAATTGGGGATGTGAAATGCTGCAATTCTGGAGGAGATCCCATGTTTTGGAGCAAGCTCCGCTCAGGGCTTTGCCTCTGTGCCCAGAGAGGAAAACAGGAGCTTGCAAATGAAGGAAAAAATCCCGTTTGCTCCCTGTGTGATAGGCACTAAGGCAGTAAAACTCCTTTTCTTCCCCCAAGTCGAATTTAAACTCGGCAAGGGTGAGCGCATCCCTGGAGGTTGCTGCACAAATGTTATCACTGGGTGTTTTATGTGGGTATACGCTTATGTGCTTCCCCTGTATGCGGGTACCTAGTTACCACTTCTGCACCTTGCCTGCCTAAGGCTTCTCGCATCGGTTCTTCCTTCAACCTGTGGCACCTACGGACTTGGGTTTGGTCTCCAGATGATCCATGCAGCAGATATTCAGAAAGCCAAAACCTCCCAAATCTCCTCTGGTGTTCCCCACATCGCAGCCCTGTAAAACAATCCCCCTTTGCCCTGTCTTCTCCCAGGCTGAGGTTTCTGCAACTCTACAAACTTTGCCCAAACTCCCTATCGATTGACTCGGTGATGAAGCTGTTGAATCGGTACTGCTGTATTTGTAGTGTCTAACTGTCATTTTTCTCCCAAGATCTTAAAAGGATTTTTAACTGTCAGCTATATCCTGCATATTTGCTTCTAATAATCAATATTGATTTTCTCGTAATACCGTCCATCTAGATGTCATGCCTTATTTGTTGTAAGATTAGAATCTCAATGAGCTTATAAAATAAAGCACATATTTTCCTCATGTGTCTGCACGCGTGCGTATGCAGAAATACCCTGTGAAAATCATTATCTTCTGCTGGAAAAAAAGATTTGAGTCATGCTCTGCAGCTGCAAAAACATATCCAGCTTTGGCCACTTTGCTCTTGCTTTAAGGTGACCCGTTATTAATGTGGGAAGAGATGCCCTGGGATGCTGCTGCCCGTAGGCAGGGAGCTGGTCAGAGATGAGCATCCTGACTGCTGCTGTTGCAGTTTTCTCTTATGTGTGGTCTGGTCTGGGGAAGATGTTGGCTGTTACACTGCAAGAAGTTAGTGTTTCGAAGTGGGTTTTTTTTGTAAGGGTATGTTGTTAGAAACCATGAAACTGGGTTTACTGGTTGTGTTTAATCCCCCAGTGCCTCAGGCCTGGCTGAGAATCAAACTATTCTGCTGAGCAATGAGTACAAGACACAAATGCTATCCTAAATATGTAGGTAATAGGCATGGCATTACTTGTCTAAGCAATAAATAGTATTCTTGGAGTTTTGTGGTTTTTTTTTCCCCTGGAATCTTAAAGCTTATTAGGGTTTTTGGTCAGAGTATGGTAGGATTTGACTGGAGACAAGTTCCCTTTTCCTAAGCAGGAAAAGATTTTTCTATAAGGAGATGTAGCCGAGATAACAGTAAAACAACAGGTGATTGAGCATGACTAAAAACATGCTTAAGAAATATATAGGGTTTTATCCAAACTGTTGGAAGAAAAAGTCGATTTTTTTCAAATTTGACAGAGGACTGCCAGATAAGATGCTTCAAATCGGCTTATTGAATTATAAAATGCCAACATTTTGAAGCAGAACGTTTTGCTTTGAAGTGAAATGCTGAGATTTTTCATTCTGACATTTCCCAATTGACATTTTTGGTAACTTTCTGCACACCTGGTAAAAGTGAGATTGGGGGGTGGGGGGGGAAATGTAAGGTATTAAAATAACTGAATTGCTGAGTGGGTAAAAAATGCCATTCTCTGGATAATTTTCATTAAAACCAAGCTGTTCGATTTCTGCTTCATCTCTCCATCACTATTCATAATCATGGCCCAAAGTACCCATCAGCCTGATCCTCAGGCTTTTTTTTCTTAACCAAGTGTGGCAAAGGTCCCATTGAGTTTTGCATCTCTGAACCATTGAAGGGGATTTCTTGAATATGAATGTTTTTCTCTTCTACTCAAAACTTGCTGATTACTGAAATTAACTCCTGTGGGGGGTGGGAAATCTCTTCTGCTTTGTGATGTTTTCATATTTATTTTCCTTTTTGGTTGGTATAGAAATATTGTCTCCCTTTAGGTTTGCTGCAAGGGATATTTCTGGGAGAAAACTTGATAAATTATTCTTGATTCCACACAATTCAATTTGGAGTTAAGCAAGATAATGAAGTTACTGCTCTTGCCAGAAATAGCTGTTGCAGTTGAGACAGAGTTGAATTGCTGTGGTTCATTTTGGCCTTTTTCTAGTTCCCTGATGTTTGTCTAGGATGGAGGGAGCAGAGTACAAAATGGGGGTCGCCACAGAGCTGGGAAAGTATTTGGGGGTGGAAAACAGATTGGAGAGATCTCTGATTCCTCCAAGTAGTCCGTTTGTGTGTGTTGGTTTCAAAAATGTCTTCTATGGGAAACAGCTGCATATCCTCTGCTAGGGTGTGTTTGGACTTGGTCTTTCCTGGATGCTTGGTCCTCATTAGCCCCTCCATGGGCTCTTGGCTATGGTATGGGATTTGTCTCCCTGCTTTCTGCAACAGGGATGCTTTCTGCAGCAACTTAGAGGGGAATGTGCACGGAAAGAAGGCTGGAAGGTTGTAACACGCACCAAAAAGTGCCTTGAAAAAAAGAGAAGAATAAATAAAACATAAAACTAAGGAGAGAAGGAAAATTAAACATCAAAAGAAATGAAAAGGCAGCAAAAGACAAAGTGAAGTTCTGCTTCTCAAGCGTCTTTTGTGGCGCACTGTGCACATCCCGCTTAGATTTCCTCTCTATTTGGGGGCTGGAGGAGCGGGGCCGAAAGCTGTGGCTGAGCAAAGCTGAGCCAAGGATGCTTCGTATGGTAATCACTCCTCCTTGGAGTCCCTGAGTGCCATGTACATGAAAGCCCTGCCCCTGGCACTGCTGATTATACGGCCTCTAATTGTCCCCTGTGTCTGCTCACAACATAAATACTGGAAAAAAGAGAAACCTAGATACTGTTTGCTGAGCTGGCCAAGCCAGCCAAGTTCGTAAAATAAACCCCCATTGCATTTGGGAAGGAAGAGTCGGGTACAAGCGATGGATGGGTGGGCTGAGCCCAGCTCTGGGCCTGCGGTGGTGAAGATACCAAAGATCTCCCCAGGCTGGTGACTGCAGGGAGAGGATGTGTGTTTGGGTTAGTTTTGGGTAAAGCTTCAGTTTAGCCACATGTGCTCGATAAAGCTTTTAGTTCAATACCTCTTAATGCTAAGCCTCAGTGTATTAACTCAAGACTTCCCCGTAATCGGGGCATAAACATACATGAGCTCTTACTGCACAAAAAACCTTAGATGCTTCCCTCAATATAAGATAAAAACCGGAGATATCTTCTCTCCTTCTGTGTATTGTCATACGGTCGAAGCTGCCCATTTGCTCCAGCTCCTGCCTGGGACCTTTTCTGGTCCCAAGAGGACCAGAGTCATCCCGGCACAGCCCCGGGGGTGATGAGGAAGGGGACATCCCTGCTGCCTCCTCGCTCTCGATCTGTTTGCAAACGCCTAGCCAGACGCTCAGCTCTGCGTGACAAATATTTCAGGCAAGTGTTGCTCTCGCCTCGTGTGCATTTGCGAAGGAGCAATTTATCAGAGCGATTTTTATTCTCATTAAGGCAAATTAAGCCCACAAAGCTGGCAACGGAAAGGAGAGGAAAAAAAAAAAATTGGTGTTCATGAAATATTTATTAAAAACAGCCATTGTAATAAATATTTGAAACCTGGTTATTAATGTTAAATCGTATCAATGTCAAGTGCATGTTTCACGTCGTCTGTTCTGCTAATTGGGTGCAGGGGTCGGCAGACCTGTCGTGCCGCGAGGTCAGCCGGTGCTGGGTGCCCGAGGCTGTGCCGGGGCCGATGGTGATGGTTTGCTTTTGGAGGATGAGGGTGAAGCCTAAACTATAGTAGATGATAGAAATAAGTGGAAGGAGAGCAAGCCCGAGGGCTTGCCGAGGGTGGTGTGGCTCTTCTGCATCCCTGTGTGCCCCGATCGTAACCCAAACACCTCTGTGCAAAAGCTGATAATTATTTTCCTATATGGCATAAGAGCTGTGGCTTGCCAATGGGGCAAGATAATTATCCCGACGAGGCGTAAAATAAGGGCTTGTGTTATAAACCATCCATCTCCATGCGATGCAAAACAAGAAAATAAATCTCCAAACTGGGTTAATAACATGGGCAGTAAAATCAATATTGATTATTAGAAGAGGGGGCAGGAGGCAGTAAAACTCGCTGCCAGGCAAGGGTAAGATTATTGTGGATGGCAATTAAGTGATAGGCTGCGTGGGGGAGACGAGGGCTTTTCCCATGGGACACGGATGTGGTTTGGATCCTATTGGGACCTTTGTCTTGATGCATGTGTCCTTAAAGGATGGTGGGGTAGAGGAAGGGGCTGTGTTTGACCCAGGAGGCCCATGGTGGGTTTGGGGTATCTCCCCCTGCACAGAGGGATGTGCCAGCATCGACCCTCGGATGGGGCTGGCAGGAACCAGGTGAGACTCTTCAGAGGGAGCCCTGCAGAGGGGAAAACCCAAATGTTTGGCTGTTTTGTGGGGTTTTCCCCGAGCTGTTGATGTCTAGGGAAAAATAATCTAAAAAAATGCATTAAAGTGTCAATTAGTAAGAGAAGCAGTCTTTTGTTCAGCTGACCTTTTGTTTGAAACATCCTTTATACTTGTTAGAGAACCAGAAGGCAATAAAAGCTTGGAAGGGAAGCGAAACACTCAGTTAAATCCTAAACCTGATTCCCATCTTTCCCCCTTTTCTTGCAATAGCTGCTGGAGATTGAGGTGCCTTGTAGCTGGTGCTCGTGGATCCGAACATGCTGCTTCAGAGCAGTAGAGACATGGGCATCCTCTGCTTTTCTCACAAAACCCTGCCTTACTACATAGCCTTTGGCAAGTAATGCCTCTCCCTACCTCAGTTTCCCTGCCTTGGAGGTAGTTATTTAATGCGTAATTACTCAGAGACTGATGGTAATTATTTAATGCATAATTATTCAGAGACTAGTGGGAGTATAAAGCATGCTAAGCAGCTGGGTGGGCAACCCAGGAGTTGCAGGCACGAAGCTCCGGGCTCCACATCGTCCAGGTCCCGCTCATCCCTTGTGGGCAGGGAAAGGAGGATCCCGCTACCGGATCGGCTCGGCTCAGCCTCCGCCTGATGCAGGTGGACCCCGTGGTGGCTTTGCACCATCCAGACCCCTTTGCAAAACATGTGTTTAGTGATGCCAACCCTCCAATCGGAGCGATAATGGGTAATTTTTGAAAATATTTGAAGCAAGCAAATAAATAAATAGTAATTTAGTCGTGGACCCAACCCAGCCTCCCATAAAAGCTGATGTAGACCAGATTTACAGCACCGTGCTGAGATGCTTTTATGTGAAACAGAGCTTCAGAGGGGAAGCCATCTATCAGGCAAGGAGCTGGAGTGAATGAGATTTAAAAGGCAGCTTCCTTTTGTTCCCTAATAGGTCAGACACTTTGGTGTGAAAGTGGGGGAGGCGGGAAGAGGGAAATCAGAAGGTGTTAAGAATGACATTTATAATGGCAATACTGTGCACTTATTTTGGTAATAGGCTTTAAACATTTCAGAAGGTGAATCCTCTTATTTCCTGTGTTTATTTTCTCCGTTGCTGTAAATTTATCAGTCGAGGTTGACTCTGCCGCAAGCCGTGAGGAACCTGATGCGAAATGAGAGACCTTGGGCCCTCGTTAGTGTGGGGAACCTGTAATTTGCCAGGTTGCAAATCTCCTGTGTTAGTTTCAGTTGGCTTTTTAAACTTTCTGTGATGGCTGTCTATAGTGGTCATGGGCAGTTCTGCTCCTCTCTGGCATCCCTGCTCTCCTCTGGGTGCTCTGCTGGGGCTGGGGGATGAGAGCCCTTGGCAGGGCGCATCCAGCACCGGTGCCTTGCGAGGCCACTGATGCTTTTGCCGTCTCTATATCCGGAGGCAGGGGCTGGCTGGTAGCCACCTCCCTCGCCTCTCAGGTAGCCAACCTTGGGCTGAAATCCCTGTGCTGGCGAGCTGAGGTTGAGCTAGGCATCCCCTCAACCTCCAAGTTTACCAGTAAAGCTCTTTCTCCTGCCTTTTAGCTGGAAATTGGGGAGCTTATAGCCTCATTTACCTAAAAACTAATTTTCCCCTGGGAAAACCAGGCTACTGCCCTGCCTCGTTTCTGGACTGAGATTGGGGCAATGCTCGTCCCCCCCTTCCTGAAGCCGCCATTGCTCCTCTCCACATATGCAAAGGTGACTTGCAATGTCACTTGTACTTGCTACAGGCTTTTTCCTCTGGAGTACAGGCTGGTAATTCCAGTCTGCCAAAGAAAGGGGTTAAAAAAAAAAATTATTAGCTTTAATCTTTGTGAAGGGAAGAGCAGGTGAGGGAACAAAGAAATGGGGAAATCAGAAAAAGAGGTGGATGAGAGGGTGTGGAAGGGAAGCGGGCACACAGAGAGATCAGATGGGAGAGACTACTTTCAAGGGCATGGACGTGAGGAAGAGGATAAAGGGCTGACTGTGTGTGGGGAGGCAGAACACCGAGCGGGGAACCCTCCGGGACATCTCGTTTTGGGAGAGCTCAGTGCCACTCACATGGGTACCGCTTCCCCGTTGGGTCCAAGCCTGGCTCCTTCTCCCCTGTCCACACGCACAAGTCCTGTCCTTGCTGTGACACTGGGATGAGGACAGCATCTTTCCCCCTTCCTTGCCCCTGGGCAGCCCTTGCTCTGTGCTGGCTCCTTCCCAGCTCCAACAGGATCCAAACCCAGCGGTCACGGGCATCGCTGCCGGTGACTCAGACCTGTTATAAAGCTGTCCGTAGGCTGTAATTCTCCAAAAAGCCCGGGCTTAAGCTGGGGCTATTTATCTATTGATATCCCTTGGTAGAGCCAGAGGTTGAGGGGGGGGGCAGGGGTTGGAAAGGAGTGGGTGTTGCGGGGAAACTGGGAACCTGCAGAAACTGGAGGCTGTGGCTCTTGCTCACGAGATTTTTGCGCTTCTCCGGCAGCAATGTTGGAGCATCTTGCTTTGCTGTCAGCCCTCGGGATGGTCCTAGTAAAGCTAGTCCCTCCCTTGGTGGACCATGGTGTTCAAGGAAAAGCAAAGTCTGTTTAAGCATGAGCATCGCGCCTGTGAGTCTCTTGCCTGGGGAAGGGATGGGAAAACCAACATTTCTGTCGGCTGTCATATAACATCTAAGGCATGGCTGGAAGGCACTCGGGTGCTTCAGTGATAAGCACGTTACAAGGGGCTCTGTTAAGGGGAAGGTGTACAAGATCTGCTGGGAAAATAAGTTGTCCCTACAATGCAATATGCAGGTGATTCAGATTGACAGAAATCAGCCCCCTGAATGAGAAAACAGTGTCTAAAAAGAATTGGCTCTTTATTTTAGATTTGAAATGACTCAGCAGCGCAGATTACTAGTTTTCCCATGCTGGCTAATGGATAAAAAGAGGAAACAAAAAGGTGATGGAAAGGAGATGGTTTGAGGTGATCAGAAGCTCTTCTCTGCTGCCCTTCGGTTTCCCCTTTCTCCCCACTTCGGCATAGGCTGGCAAATACTGTTTTTTACAGGAGGACTAGGACAGTTGTCTGGTTTGGGACGTCCTGGCCCTGGGATCGGAGTCTCTGATGGGGAAGTAATTCCCCATTCAGCTCAGAGGTGCAGGCTGGAGCGACGTCTGGAGCGAGCGCTGGCTGAACGTTTATAGGATATGATTTCAACTATTATTATAACTATCCTGTATTGCATCGTCTAATAAAGACATCAATTTAAACTCCTCACAAGTGGCAATTACCTAATAAAATGCAGTAAGGATCCTTCCAACTTGGCAGTAAAATTAGCATTACTGGGTTTTAATTAATAGCCCAAGCCTGAATGGCTCTTCTATGTCCTGTGCAAGAGGAATGGCTGCATGATCATGCATGCAGAAGGGACAAGTCTAGGAAAAAGAAGTCAATCAGCCCCGAAAGGGCTCCGTGCCCAGGAGGCGAATGGGTGCTGGAGGTGTGGAGCAGCAAAGGGGACGTGTGGGGTCCAGCTTGCAGTACTGGAGCGAGCAGTGGGATTGCTGTACTGTTTGTGTGGGTCACTTGCTCCTGATGCCGCTTTCCCCATGAACCAAGCGGCAACGCCATTCGCGTCGACAGAAACCCATGCGAGAACCCAAAAGCTCCTTGCAGCTAAGCCGGTGGCTCGGGGCTCTTTGCAAGAGCCGGTTTGAAGAGCCACATGGCTTTACCATCACCCCTTCTGTCCCTCCCCGAGGGTGGTGAAGTGCTCTTCCAGTTATCTTTCCCAGATTTGTTCAATATTGTGCAGCCCCCATCCAGACTGGATGCCAGCAGGGTCCTTTCCCTGCGGAAGCAGAGCTCTGTGAGGATGCTGCCTCTGGGGATTTGGGTGAGATCTCCCTTGCCGTTATAGCAGCACGCAGAGACAATATTTGATCCAGTGTAAAACGGGCTGCTACAGAGTCAACCTGTCAAAAACCGCTGAACAAATTTGAAATGGCAGGGTGACTTTATACCTCGCCGGCGCTTCGTATTGTGTAACCGCAGGATTTTTGATGTGCTACAAGAAGCCCTAGAGCTAGGCTGACTTGCGCTGTCGAACCCTGGTCCCCCCTGTCCTGTTTCCTTGCTCTCCATCCCATTTTCCTCTGCAAATTGGTAGCTGGTGGCTAGCTGGCAAGCTGCCTGGTGGAAGCAAACGGCAGGGGACGCAGCGCTGGTGGAGGGAAGGACCCCCAGTGTGTTTTGCAAGAGGGTGACTCCATCAGATGGAGAAATTGCAATGCTCTGGCAAGATTGCTTTTCGCGGGGGGGCGAGGATGGGGAGGGAGTGCAATCTGCCTGCAAATGTGCACGTTGGAGAAGGGAAAAAAAAAAATCCAACTGCTGCGTTTAGCAAAGCCAATTTCCTCTTGGACCGGGAGGCGGTGGGATGAGGGAAGCGGCAGCTCAGGTTGGTGGTTCCTGAGCTAATCGTCTTGACAAAAAAATGAAAGTATTTGTATGCGCTTGTTCTTGTTGTATATAAACTGTAGCAAATAGAAATCCACAGGAATTTAGTGGTGGCTTTTTTTGGTATTGCTCTTCTCAGGCAATTTGGAGCTTGGGAAATGATGGGAATTCACTGTGCTGGCGGGTCGGCAGGAGACTTCATCTCCCACCCGGTCCTCGCTGCCCAGGGACGAGCAAAGGGATGCGGGGCTGGGGTTTTAGTCCTGCCTGTGCCACAAACATGCCTCGCGGCCCCGCAAAAGTCACACGCCATCTGTTGTCTCCCCCGATGAGCCTGAATTTTAAAGGGTGGCTTTTGATTAAGGAGCATGAGCTGGGTTGATGGGTTGGCTCTGAGGCAGAGTCCCGGTGAGGCGGGGGGCAGCGTGCGCA
>NW_009629285.1:41919-57263 GCF_000690535.1 Cariama cristata | reverse complement strand
AGCCCTTGGGATCTATGCGAGCGCAGGGCTGGTTTCTAGCAGAGCTGAACAAAATGCCATCCTGAAACACATGGTTCCTGTACCCACAGCAGCTGCACGCCTTCCCTCTGTCAGAAAACCTGGCTGCTTCTGCTGAGTGCATACTCCAGTGTGATTATTTCTTTTTTTTGAGGGGGTGTTTTTTACTTTTTTTTTGGCAAATCTGCTCCTTTAGCCTGTCTGTAGCGCAACGTGGCAATCCCTTCCCTTTGCCTTCCCCTGTTTTATGGGGTGGTTCATCACATGTTTGAGTGAGTGTGATGGAGCGCAGTGCTATGTAAAGAGTAAATGGCTTAACGTGCTTGCTGATCCCAGGTCTGGGATCAAGCTGCCAATATTCAGGCAGTTTGGAGCCAAGGACAGATCCTGCATCTATTTGTAGTCTGTTCAGGGCTGTGCATCGCTTGCACCGTCTGACCGGAGCTGCAGGTGTGGTTCTGTGGGACAGAGCCTGGCATCTTTTGCTCGTTCAGGGTTGTGGAGCCCAGAGCTCAGACTTCTGGGTGCTGTTACAGGATGAGACAAAGGATCTGCTCCGGGAAAGCCTTACAGCTGCTTCATCAAAAGGGTTGCTGTGAATGTCTCTGCTTTGCGGGTAGAAGGATGGAGAAGAGGAGCTGAATGACCCATGCTGCTTCTTTCCAGGCACCTTTGTGGTCTCTTTTTTTTTTTTTTTTTTTCCTTGCAAGTCCTCAGCTCCCTCATCCTCTGCCTGTGCTATGCAGGAGAGAGCCCTGCTCCTGAACCGCCCTTTCGGCATTTCCAACTGCTCGGCTTATTCAGGGCAGTGCTAGCAGAGGAGAAACCGATAACTTTGGAGCCAGTAAAGAGAAGCCAGGAGCCCTTCATAAAGTGTCACTGATGTGGAAATACAGGATCAAATGAGTAGCAATTCGTGTGTCACCGCATGACAGAACAAAACCCTCTACCGAGGAATTAAAGCCATAAATATCCTACAGGGCCCCTTCCTGCTAACATGTTCCTGACATCTGGAGTGGCAGCCCACTGGAACCTATCTGCTGTCAAAGAGCTGTTGCAATTAAGTCATGAATGCAGAGGGGAGAAGGGGGAAAACAATTTTTTTTTTTAAATGACTTGGCAGGTGATGGAAAACCAAAATACCCTTTTCCATTAACATGAGCAAATTTACCTTAAAAGGAACTAGGTTAGAGACTAAGTGAGTTAATTGCTGGAGTCATTCAGTCAGTTTTCGGTCTCCTTGGGGCTGGTGTGGGAGCGATGGAGGGTTTATGGTTGGGTCCCCACCTAGGTCTATGCTGCTGTGCAATATTTAACGCTTTATCGGGTTTCTGTGTCCTGCCATGGCTTGATGGGCACGTAATGGTGTGGAAATGTAGCCGTGGCCAGCAATGGGGAGGCAGGTGAGGGTTTTGGAGAGGTAGTGCTGGGTTCTGCTGTGCCAGGCAGGAGCTCCTGGGGGTTTTTGTTGTGTGTGGGGTACTGCTTGGTGCTCCTGTTGTATGGCAAAGGATGGGGGGGGACTAAGGAGATGTGCTGGGACTGGAGGGGAAATGGTATCAGGGTGGTGCGATTTGTGGTGCAATTAGCTTGAGTCGTGCCCTTAGGAAGCTGAAGGAGGGTGTCCCTGTGCCTCGGGCTCTCCAGGAGCTTGGTGGGTGCAAACAGCAAAGACCCAGGGATCCCTCTCTGGGTGAGCATTGCCCTGATCCTTGCTCCGGGGCAGAGCTGAGGCTTGGAGATGGGAAGGGCCATGTGGGGATCATGGTGCTGTAATGCCTGCTCCTGAACTGCAGTTCTCAAAATCAGCGGGGTTTCTTCCTCTGCCAGCTGAAGGAATTGCTGTGTGGTCCCTTGCAGATGGTCCCCATCCCGCTGTCCCTCCTGCACTGCAGGATTTCAGATGCCTTAACTAGGCGTTAGCCACAGCATCCATACAAACCTTTACAGCCCTGCACAGCATCACAAAAATGGTCCTGGGCAAGGCTGCCCGGCCTGTCTGTCCATCCTGGCCATTGGCAAACGCTGCAGCGATGATGCCTGCAAAGCCTCATTTGAATTCTGTGTGGCTGCTTGGTGCCATCCTGCTCGCTCGGCTTTCGGTGCTCTTCGCCGAGGTGGGACTGCGCTCAATCCAATTTGCATTTCTGGAGTTTACAGGAGGTGTCACGAAGCAGATATACTGGCAAGCTGTGTCTCGCAGAGAATTTATTTTGTTAGGGTTTTGCTCCCTCCTTTCCAATCTGGCCGGCTTGATTTCGATTAAAGCATTGCGCTGCTCTGCTAGATTATAAGAGACCAAATCCAACAGCAGGTTTCGTTGGGCTCATTTTTTTTTTTTGCTCTTCCTTGCCCCGCTGTTTGGCTCATCTCCAAAGGGCCAGCCGTTGTGAGACTGCCGCGTACATGTCTTCACTGGAAATTTTTCTCACTGGCCATCTAAAAATCGGGAAGCAGAATTGATCCCGTATGCCTTGGATGACCAGGCTGAGCTCAGTTAATCAGAGGCTGAGCAGTTCAAAAGTGCTTGGGTGACTTTTTTCCTTCATCTTATTTAGGTGCCTGTAAGTAGACCCAGTTTCCAGGAGGGAAGTACCCAGCCCTGTTTGAAGATTTGTCCTTTTAAGATACTGAAGAGGCTGTTTGAAAATTGCCAATCACTTTTGGCTGTGGTTTGCTAAACAGTAAACTATTCCACTGTCAGCTCAGTCTTGATCAAACTGTTTTCTGTAGTTTCCTCCCCCTGCCCCCCATAATTTACATGAACAGGGTAGGGGAAAAACACATAAGCTGAATAACCTGCAGCAAGGGGTCGGAGCTGCTCATGTGTTAGCTCCCTTTTGCTTTAAAAGCGATGATATTTTCTTCCTGGCCCCATCTGATTCAGCCTGTGCCCTCAAGGGCTGTTTGGGAGGGTTGGGGTTTCTTGTATTTGGAATAAGACCAAGGGCTGTGGTATCTCCTGGAGAAGGAAAGGGTGGTTCTTGCTGTCCTCCTGGGGTTGAGTCCATCTCAAAGGCAGGGGAGAAGCCCATCCTTCCTTCTTGAAGGAGCTCCTGGAACTCCTTTCCTCTCCTTCCCTGCTGCCCTGCAGGCGGCTGCTGAGGGCTGAAGTGCCTTGGACATTGCCATTTGCTTTAAAGATGGGTAAATTGTGGCCTTAAAGAAGTTTCTTGGTGGTTTTGTAGGAGGAAAGGGGTTAGCGCAGCTCTGACTCGGTCCTGCTGTGCACGCACATGGCATGGAGGGACTGAGCGAGGATGGGGAGAAGCGAAGCGATGTGCTTTCTTACCAGCTCTAACGAGCGAGGCGATCGCAGGCTCGCCACAGCGGTTTCAAGGGTAATGCCTCCATTACACATCATCCAAGCTGTTCCTCACCCCGTGCACCTGACCGCAGGGGCTATCTCTCAGCTCAAAACACCCATTAAAATCGGGTAGGACTTTGACTTCTCTTCAAACCTCACCTTGCAGAGCCCGTGCTGGAGCATCAACCAGGTTGCCTGGGCTACACGGCCATCCTCTTGTATTATTCTGGGTAAGTAATGTTTAGTTTTTCACTTGGAGCAAATGGCCTCTGAGTTGGTGCAGTAATTTCGGGCCAGCTTGCAATGTCTGGGAGTTTAACTCTCCAATTTGGCCTGCAGCAGGGCTGGGCAAATTGCTTGCAGCAACTAGTTTATTCACCCCCAAATGTGGTTTTGTGCCGACCCAAGCGGTCTACTCAGCACATGTTTTCAGCCAAGAAAAAAGGAATTTTAAAAAAAAAGGCAGATTGTTTCCAAATGGTGTGTGTTTTCTACAAAGCCAGCTATATAGAAATTTTTTTTAAGGGATGGTGAAGGAAAAAAAGCCATCTGAAAGCAGTGTATTTCAGCTAGGTCAACTGTTACGGTCGTGTTTTCAGCCCTAAAGACACAGGTACATGTTTTTAATTGACCGGTTATATTGGCGACTTGTTCTTTAAAGTTTTATCAGGAGGCCAAGCATCCTGTATGGGAAAATTGAGGGGGAAGCACTAAAATAGCATGTGCAAACTAAGATAGTTCCTATCGGAGAGCCCTTTAGACTGATTTTTAGCTGTAGACCTAGATGATGCAGAGTCTCTAAGCATCGTCTTGATGCTTTCTTTCAATGTGAAGAACCACTGGCTTTTAAGGAATAGGTTAACCCTTTCCTTCAGCCCCAAGGACTGAGGTCCTTCCTTGCTCCAGCTCTCTTCTGAACAAGAACCCACCTTGACTCTCTCAAGGTCACCACAGCTGTGGTATTGAACACATGGCTTCCCCAGAAGCCAGCTTTGGATGGCTGTTTTGCCATTTAAAGCTGAAAAGCATCTTTGTCTCCCCCCCCGCAAGCCCTTCTGGCTCATATCACGCACCTGTTAGGCTGCTTGGGAGACTGGGAACTGGCAGCTCCCTAATAAGAAAGGACCTGGAAACGCAGAGCGTGGGGATTGTGGTGTCTTGGCAGAGTTGTCTGGGCATGTTTATTGCACGGAGCCTGATTATTTATAGACAGCTCTGTAAGTCTTTAGCTACGTCTTACTAAGCAGACCTGATGTTTCCTCTGAGAAGGGATGCTCGGACGTGTACCGGAGCTGGCCACGCACCGCTGCTCAGGGCACCTGCCTGCAAAATCCCACCTCTGGGCACGTGTTCCTCGTGCTGGGATGCCATCGCTCTGCAAGGGGCAGCTGGCACATCTAGTCATCCCCTAAAGCATCTCATGGCCACAGCAGCTGGTACTGGTGGCCCTTCCCGTGCCAAAGCGTCAAAAATGTAAGCTAAAGGTGGTGATCCCAGCTCCTGGGCATCGCTCTCCATCCTGGGGCTGTGCTTTGGCTTCCAATGCTGCTCCATGAATTTATCTGAGCCTTGGGGGCTGCACCTTAGAGTGGGGGGGCTGCCTGAGCGGTGCTTGTATCTGTTCCCAAAAGCTTATGGGTGTGCTACAGCAACGGGCTCCCCGGAGAGACGTGACTGCAGAGATTAGGCACTTTGTTTGAAATGGGTGAAACACTGCGACAACAGTTATGATTAAAAAAGGAGGGCATCGTTGATGGTTTTGTCTTATTTAATGCTGACATCCTGAGGTCAAACTGTTCCTCTCCAAGGAGCGCACAGCAACATTAGTCAAACAGAAATCTCTAGCTTTGTAGTTTTGCTGCATGATTTATGAGCCATGGGGGTAAAAAGAAGTTTTTCTCCGAAAATACTAGGGAATATTTCGATTCTTTAGTTTCCTTGTTGCGTTCCCTTGCTCGTTTTAACTTCAGCTTTACAACATCAAAGCACTGGAGTTCAGCTCTCCTGGTACTAGTTTGCAGGATTCGCTATCCTACCACATCTGGCTGCTGGCTCTTGCCAGTCGTACAGCAGTAATACATCACACAGGCACCATCCCACGTCCCTCTAGGTTTCTTTAAATGAGCACCTCCTGTTCAAAATAGATGGTAAAATACTAGTAATGTATATCATGTGTTGCGTCATCTGGCGCAGCAGCAAGAAATCCATCTTCAAGCCATTTGGCAATGAGTGGCATGAGCTTTGTCAGTGCTCAGAGTGTGGAGCAGCTGAAATCCTGGTCTCTGCCAGCATCGGGACAGAGGATTACTTTTCCAGCCCTGAACCCTGACTGTGGTGTTAAGGAAATGTCAGATCATCCCTCCCTGTGACCATAAAACAAGCGTTAAAGGGACTAGGTGGTTGTTGCTGCTGTCCACCGGTCCTCGCATTTCGGCTCGGAGCCCGAATGGCACCGCGTGAACTGTTCGTCAGGTCAAAAAGTTAAAACTCCCTTTTTAGTAAAGATTTCAAAACGATGGAGGCTTTCGTTTCATTTTTCATTTGCAACTCTAATGTATTCTTCCCCTGCACTCCCACCCACTCCTCACACTCAACCCCAGACATTCTACTCACACGGCTATCAGTGTCACTTCTGAAACATGTCTTTCCTTGAAAATCCAGCTTTTCATCAATTAAACATTTTTTGACAGCTTTTCTGAAACAAATCCTCTTTTTTAAAAAAAAAAGTCTTTGCTTTCCTGCAAAGTTTTGGTGGTTTTACCGTGAGAGGGGGCACGTGTCTGGATCCGTGCTCCCACGGCATGAACCTTGTGCCGCGTGGGCTGCAGGCGTGATGTTTGCACAAGGTGTTCCCTGCCTGGCTCTCATCACCTGGTGAGCTGTTTTTTCTTGGAAGAGCAGGTAAATTCTTTGCTTGCTTCATCACCTTTATCCTCTTCTGCCTAACTTGAGTCCTTCAATGTGACAAAAGACTTTATGATCTGAAATCAGTCTCTCTCAAGTGCATCCCCTCCGGCCGTTCGCCTTCTTGCTTGTATTTGCAGCATCCTTTGTTTAGGGAGCAGGGGCCAAGCAATCCACCCCAAACTTGCCGACCGCCTTATATAAACTGTAAATACAACAATCGCATCCTTTTTAGTAAAAAGCAGTAAGGCTAGTGATAGATTTGCAAATCTAACCTTTGTAGCCAACTTGGCCCAAACCTTGCCCTTTTGCCTCAGAGTAGGTCCCGTATGGCGTATCTTCTATAAATGCAGTTTAAGACAGTCTCCTCCCTTTCCCTTTGCTGAAAATACCGTCTCTTTCATACATCCTTTTCCTCCTATCTGAATCAGATTTAATTTTCTTGCCTAGTGGCACTTTGAAGCCCCTAATGAACAGAAGGTCCCATCCCTTAGTGCCAGTCATACAAAATTGGTTTTGTTGGGCATACAAATGCTTAAATGATAAGACTGAACTGGCAGGACATGATGGCTTTGCAATGACTTGCAGACTCCTTTAATTAAGGTGAACATGTTTAGCTGGAAAAAAGCACTGTCCATGAAAGTATGCTAAGCATGTTGATTTAATTGGCAATTACTGAATTTAAAATAAGCATTCAAGTGTAGCCAAACCCCGTGTAAGACGAAGTCTTAGCCCAAAGTCCTCTGAGGCAAGGACCAAGAAAATGAGGCAGAGAAAGATTAAATGCCTTGCCCAAGGTCGTGCAGAAAGATGTGCCAGAGCTGGGAACTGAGCTGGTTTTTGCCGGAGAAGGCAGTCCCGTGGCTGTCCTTCCTCTGCAGCATCGCTCGTGTCCAGGGAGCTTTCTCCTCTCTCCCCATCAAACCACACTGCTCCGGCAGCATCGTAGAGCTTGGGGGAGGCTTTTTCTTAACATAACCTTTTCTAGTAAGTTGGCTTTAGTGACTTGGTGTAATCCCCTTCCCTCTTTCCAGTGGTGTCGGGAACATCACTGAGCAGCTTGGCTTGCGGTCGGTCTGAATCTGTCTTTTGTGCTACTGGCCCAAAATGGTCTCCCTGCCATCTTTCCCTTAGGAATGCATTGGTGTTTGGGATCTGGGACCGTGTCTGCAACGACCACAAACCGGCATACCAAATCCTGGCCCCCTTATCCTCCAAGGAACTTTGGGGTTTTTTTCTTTAGCAGCGGGTGCAGAATTCTAATTACAGTCATTAGGGGTCCTTACGCTCCCCTCTATTTTTGAGCATCCTTCTGCGTTAAACATCCCTTACAAAGCAGGCAGGGAGAGCTGGCAGTTGCTTCCATTCCCTATAATGTAATAAATCTGCCTCCTCCCCGCAGCGTGGGGAGCCTGGGCACAGATGCGAAGCCGTAGCACCGAGCGCGTTTGGAGGGACGAGGCGTAAGGAGAGAGGCTGTGTGCAGCCAAACCGGGACGGTGAGCATCAGCCAAGGACTGACAGAGCTCGTCGGTGCTGGCCAGAAAGGAGCACTTCTGCTTTTTATTCAAATATGCATGGGTGTTTTGCTGTAAAAAGGACTAATTTGTGAGTTTTCTTGAGGTTTTGCCACAAACTCCCCTTTTGCGGGGGAGGAAATGTTTCTGTAGAAGTTTTCAGGGAACCCCAGAGCTGTTAGGCTGGACCCTTTGTTTGCTGCAAAAGGATCATTTAAATTGTGTTTTTCTGGCGGGGAAACGGGCTCTCTGCAGCCAAGCATCCAAACCAGCCGATGCCTCCCTGAACTTTTTAAAGTAGAGAAACTTCCTCCTGTAACAGGTGCCTTTTACTTCTAACCTCAATGATGGTTTCTAGGACTGCTTTAATGCCTGCTAAAGGAAACGTAGAGCCTTACCTATGTGCCAAGGCACGGATCAGTCTGTGCGTGGCTGCTCCTCGACGTGCTGCCGGCTGCACCCATCGTGCTTCTGCGCTTCTGACCTTCCCCGCCGAACTTCCATCAAGGAAACGCGGAGAAATCAATTAAACCCGGCACCGTTTAACTTTGTTTTCTTGAGCCTCCAAACAGGAATAAGTCGTGGTGCAGCTGAGAAAAAGCTTTTTGCATTTTCAAGCTTTGTGTCCTGTATCTGGATGGGATCAGGATTGTAGATAGTAGCAAGCAGCGAACATAGATAAGCGTTTGCAGAGGTGGACCAGGCTTATGCAGGGATGGGGATGATAGAAAAGGCTTCTACAACATCCCTACTTCTTGCAATTAGCTACTTGGGACCTAAAGGAGCAAGGGATTTCTGTGCAATGTGCTGATGTATAGAGGCGATGGTGCCGTGCCTGTGATAACTGGCTGGAAGCCAGGCAGGTGTGCGAAGAGGGAGAAGGGGCTTTGGGCAGAGACAGAGACTTTAGACCCGGTGAGGAGGCATGCCAGGGAAAGGGGCCAGAAATCCAGGGAACGGGGCCAGGGCACGGTTATTGTAATTCCTTGGAGGATTGATTTGCCAGCTACTAAAGCAAAAGAAAGCAGCACCCTGAAACGGAGACTAGCTATTTTGCAGCAATTAGCTGTCGCTGCCCGCTGCTGCTTCTGGAGGAGAGCCGAGGGGCAGGGGAGGCGAGTGCCAGCGTTGGTTTGGGGTGGGGTGCTTGCACCCCTGGCTGACACGTTGGGGATGTCCTGAGCCTCGTGCCGTGAGGCTCAACGCACGCCTCGTTTGAATAGGAGGCGGTTGTTGCTGTCTTCTAAAGCGAGGAGCTGCTGTCGGGTGCTGGATAATGGGATTTTTAGGTCCCTGGGGTTCTGCGGAGGTACAATAGCCAGTTAGTAATAAATAACCTCAAATTAATAAATCAGACCCTGGCTGACGAAGCCATGGGCTTCATGGCGCAGGAGCGGGCTCTACTCCCTGCCAGCCTGGAGGGAGCAGCCTGCAAGGGTGCAGCCTTCTCCGCAGCCCCTAAAAACAGGACTTCCAGCAAATGAGGAGTTAAACGGAGACATGCATGACTACTAGTGCCTGTACCAAGCGTGTGGTGTATTTATATATGTGCCACTTGTGTGTTTTACATGATGACTGTGCCCACAGCACACGGAGGAAGGCGTACATGCTTGGCAAATATCGGCGGGGATGCCGGCACGGTGCTGCGGGAGAGGGAAGCACGGGACGAGTCAGTTGGTGGGGGTGGGAGGATGATGGCAGGAGTCTCTTCTTTTTACAGAAAGTGAAAAATCAATCCTTGACCTTTAAAGGAGTTTATGAATTCCTGGCTTGGGGATCGATGCGCATTGATTTTTTTGTGTGTCTGCGTGGGCTTGCCATGTACACTATCAGGTGATGAAAGCTGAGTTTTGCTGAGTCTGGAGCCGGGCAGAAGCAGGTGCTGTCTCTGCCGAGCTGCCAGAAGTGAAAACATTTTTTTTTTTCTTGTTCTTCTTCCCTGCCTTTTTCTACGTGGCAGCTGTGAGTTCAGGGCTTGAGGTCGCTTTGGAGATACTGCATTTAGTATTTTGGTGACACAGCACCTCCCAGCCTCCTGCCCCGCTGCACAGAGGCTCTCCGTCACCCTGCAGAGCATCCAACAAAATGCTCCTGCATCCTCCTGCATCTGCCAAACCTGCCCAGGGATGTTGCAGGCTGTCTTGCCTCTATTTAAAGGGTTTGCAAGAGGAGGAAGCTGCTGGCTTGCCTTGGGGGGCAGCACTGCTGTCTGTCCTCCCAAATCATTCAGGATGGGACGATGCCCTCTTGCTCGGGGGGTGATTTTTGGCAGCACGTGGGCACGGCTGTGTTGCAGTGGAGGAGAGGACAGAAAGCTGGTCCTGTGGGTGCACTGACACGGCGGGGACTTAACGGTGGTCTGGGTTGTCACCCTCATGTTAACCTTTGGATGAAGTCCCCAGGCTAGCAGAGGGGGTGCTGGTGGGAACCCAAATTCTGGTGATGACTGCTTGGGTAGGAGTAAGCAAAGCTTTCCCATTTCTACCCCCAATAAAATAGCAGTTTTCTCAAAGACTGCAGACTTGACCGGCACAGAAGTTAGCTTAATGAATTAAAACTCTGGCTTGACCTCGGAGGTGTGACGTTCCTCCTTGTGAATGAGGATTTAAGGGAGGAGATGTGCTGGCAACCCATTTCCCGACCTGTTCCCACGAGACGTGTGAGCAGAAGCAAAACCCTCCTGTGCACATTTCTATATATATTTGGTGTATATTCATGTCCGCCCACTGATCTGAGATGAAGCCGTGCAAGCTGACAGCTGAAGAGGAGCAGAGAGGTGATGGGGGTGGGATGGGAACAGAAGGCTCCGAAGCCGGCTCAGCTGCTACGGGCTGGGGAGGGGGGCAAGGAAACAGAAAGGCTGACGTGTCTCAACTCACAAATGTTGAAGAAGGCATGGCACGAAGTATCGGTGCCCAACAGCACAGGCCTGAGTCGAGTCTCTGGTGTAGCGTAAGGATAATTGCTGTTTTCTGCAGCAAGCCCTGGTTCCTAACAAGCCACAAGAACCAGCTGATATTTAAGGGGACTGCGCTGGGGTTTGGCACAGATGGGTTTGAAGAGTTCTATCTGCATCCTATGAAACGTGGGGGGAAATAAAGTTATGAGGCTTGCTCTTGTAATGGGGAAACTGAATCTCCCTCAGGGTGTCTTCCAAATTTTTGATCTACAGTGACATTTGGTAGGAAGTATGCTCCCCTCTCCTGTTCTAAAATCTACCTTTATTAATTGGTAGCATAAGGAGGTGCCAGACATGTCCTGAAATATTGCAAGGTCGCTTGCTTTTAGCTGTCTTTGATAGCTATGGTGGATCCATAGTGAAATGCAGAAGCTCCCCAGCCTCATCTCTGACCGCTTTCCTCTACTGTAGCGAGTATGACAAAAAAGAGATGCTTTCCCATTTTCTGGTGGTTTTTTTGCCGCATCCACGGATCCTGGCTAATGCATGCTCCAGGACTTGGTGTTGGCTGTGTTGTGCCAGATCTTCTCTTGCAAAAAACCACTGGCTCCCCTGAATCCTAGCGCTGCCAGACCTGATGTGATGGGAAAGGGGTGGAAGGAGCAAGTGGATCAGGAGATGGGAGGTGAGTCCTGCCGACACTGGGGGCTTTATTCCCCACCCCAGGACCCTGCTGGTCTCTCCTTGATCAGTGATGCCTGGGCAGGGTTTGGGGGTCCACAGGATGGGAACTGCAAGAGAAAACAACTTGCCTGGTCGATAGGGATTCTGATGCCACTTTATTTAATCTGACAATTTCTCCAGCCTCTCCTACTGTCTTTTCTAATGTATTCGTATTTGTTTGATCTCCTACAAACTTCCCCTCTCTGATCTTCTGATGAAATAATAAATCTGGGGCCCTTGAAGACACTTCACGGCAGGAAAATCTAAACGAAAACCTTTTTAAGCATTTAGAGTTTTCTAATGTGACAATCCCCTTCTGCAAGGGTACCGTATATACTGGATTGCTCCTGGCTGCTCCCTGTGAAATACAGGGCTGTCAAACCTTGGTATTTCCCAGGCTGGATCGGTTTCCCTGCCTGTGGAAACACAAGCATGTGGAATATCCTCCTGCCACATGGCTTAACAGCTGATGAGCAGATACAGAGGATCCTTGTGCTTACCTTTGGAAAGATGCACACCTGTATCCAGAGTGTGAGAGGTTTAAGGCGAGCTTGCTGTATGTAAGCGTGATGGGGAGGAAAGAGGAGTTTGAGGCGAAGGTATTGCATATTTTCACTCCTTAAACTGCTTTAAAAGAAAATAAAACAGGTAGGAATAGTTTTTCTGATATTTGGCTGGTGACTGAAAGGAATTAGGGGTAACTATGTGCAGCTCTACTCGTTATAAATAGTGATAACAACCTTTGTACAAGCTGTGGTCTGATCTGTTTGCAATCCTTGCTACTCTAGTTGTAAGGCAGGAATTAATTAAAACCAACAGCCTGGGAACTGCAGACGAGTTGGATCCATGTCCTGAGTTTTACCAGGAGTTTCTTAATGGCTTAAAAGCTCTGACTACCCACAGATGACACCAAAGTCTCCATTTATTTGACTTGAGACATTAGAAAGTGCCTGAGTATAAACTGATCAGGCTTCTGCAACCATGCCGAGCGCTCGGTGTCCTGCCGCAGACCTCCCTCCTGCCCGTGCTGTGAGGGACAGCACCTCTGCTCTGGGCTGAAATGGAGTTTAGATGATGCTGGCAGAGAGATGCCTCTGTGCTGCTCGGCCGAGGCTACCGAGTGATGACCCCAGCCCGAGCCTTTTCCAGCACTCGGACGTGGATGCTTCGCAAAGCCTTCTCCTGAGCCCCCTGTGCTGAGCCTGCAGCAATTTGCGCGGTCTTTGCAACTTTCCAGCAAAACCTGAGCTTTTTTCCTTCCAGCTGTTCTTATAGCCACAGCCTGGGAACGGCTCTCTTGGTTTTACCATTAATGTTTCAGGAGCGTTGTGCCGTGCTGTCCTTGCAGCTGTCTCCTTACAAGAAGCAAAGCACCAGTCCCCTTTTCTATTGCAAAAGCAAACGCTGCATTATGTCTTGCACGCCCAGGCAGTGCTGCAACACCTGCTGAAATCAGAGGGCTTTGGAAAATGTAGTGCCATCGTGTGGCTTTGCTCCTGGCTCCTGCTTGCAAGGCAGGGACAGAGGCTTGGTGTCCACATGCATCTCTGCAGAGCCGGTCTCGGGATGTATTCCCTATCTCTTAATTCTTTATGGTGCGTAATGATGTTTTGTCCATTTAGTGATTTTGGCTGCTGCTGCTCTTCATTGTGTTGGATCCCTCATCTGCAGTGTCTGATCACATCAGTGTCTGGGAGCCCCCTAATCACATTTGCTGGCGTTGAGGTTTCGTAGAGGAGAAGGGTAGGTTTGGGGAAGCCGGCAGCACAAGAATATCTAGTGCTGGGAAATGAAGCGGCTCTGATCCGAGTCGTGTGTTTTTTGTAGGGCAGAGCCACGTGTACAGAGCCTCCGGAGAATGAAGCTGCGTGCGATGTGAGCCCATGGGATGTCCTGGCTCTGTGTTGCTCCAGTACCGTGGGGTTTTGAGCTGCTGGGTACTTGGAGGCTGGTGGACTTCCAGAGCCCATCCTAGCTCTGAAATAGCAAGAGTTCACCATGCACGCAGCTAGTGCCGCGGGGTAACTGACCCACTGGCTCTGCGCCCAGAAGCTGTACCCCAAACTGTCTTTGGCTGTACGTACAATGCCCAACAGAATGATAACGTGCTGCTGCCCTCTCTGCTGTGACAGGAGGGGAATTGCTCCGTCGGTCCTGGTGATGTGGCCATACAAGTTAAAATGCCACCAAATGGTGTTGGGAAATCTGTCGTGTGCCAGCTCTAGACCTTGAGCCACGGAGGGCTCGTGCTAACCTCTGTGAGCCCCTGCAAGGGGCTATCCTCTTGCTGGAGGGTGGTACAGCCCAAAAGTGCTTAAAAAAATTTGTAAATCCTACATTTCTAGCCAAGGGGGAGGTACTTTTCCCTCCTCCTGCCTTGGGGTGGAGGTGATAATTTCCTTTCTTGTGTGCTAATGGCCATCAGGAAGTGACAAAAGCATGCACGGCTGCAGAAGTGCCAAGCGCTGTCATTATTCACATCCCAGAGGTATTGCAAAACTTGGGTCAAGAGCAAGACCAATACTTTGTGCTGGATTTTGCATGTGGGCTGGCCGCAGCTTTGCGTAGAGAAAAAGGGGGAGGCAATGGAGATGGAGAAAATGCCTTACCCTCAGTGTCACTGAAGGAGAGAACAGTCCAGGTATTTTATTTTCAGGACCAACAGCCTTTCCTTGTGCTTCTTTTTATCATCATAGTTCTTTTTTTTTGCTTTTCCAATGTTGGCACCTGCTGTTTCCATCCCATCCGTTGCGAGTGCCGGGGCAGTCAAACACCCGGATCGGCTAAACATCCTTAAGTGATTTTAAAACGAGGGGAAAAACATGAGCTAGGAAGAAAATAATGAAGTTTGTGGCTCTGCATCTTAAGCAGTCGCTTTGGTCGGGGCTGTGTGGTGCACACGGATGAACTCACCCCTTTGCGAAGCTTGCCAGCCAATTGGCGGTTCCCTCAAGCCAAGCTGCTTTATAATTAAGTGATAATTGTTTTTGCTGGGGAGCACACAAGAAAGATAAACAGCTTGGGGAATCAATAAGCATCAAGGTCATAGGCTGAGTTATTTACTGAATCATCTGCAATTTATCTCCCGACTTTTCTGTACAAAAGAAAACAGTGACTATTTCACAGAGGGTTTAGAAGTACCAGGGTGAGTATTGTTACTTTAAAACAAAACAAAACATTGCAAATTTGGTAGCTTCATTCGAAAAACCTTCAAAATTAACCAAGGAGGGTTTGGGGGCAAATTGCCTAGGTGCAATAGAGTTATCTGCGCACGTGCGTACACGCATCTGCAAATGCACTTGCTCTCTTACATCGGTTTAACCAAATCAATGTAAAGCCCTGCCTGGACACTTACTTCTCATTAGCTTAATTTTGTTCTTAATTGACGTAGACCAAATCGCAGTGAACTTGGTTTAAATTGAGCTGTGAGCAGCCCCTCACATCTGTGGATTTGAATTGCTTTGAAGCTGAACTCTGGCTTGGCGGAGGCCAGTTTGCATTGTCGGGCGGTCGATGAGCATGGCAGAGGGGTGGAGGGAGCAGGAGGACCTGGGATGATTGAAAGCAAAAAAAAAAAAGTCCTTTTTTGCTAGTGGGAGCTGAAAGTGCCCTGTCTGTGCAAGGGCCATGTGGTGGTCCCAGCTTCGCTCTTGGCTTGGTCCAGTTGCAAAAGGGTGGCTAAATGCTTGCCACCCTAAATTGAGAAGACGGTTCCTGCAGGGTGGCTCACGCATCGATGCCCATGGGTGCTGGACTCCACCTCCCTGTGGCTTGCTGTATTGGTTAAGTAATGTCACTGCTAGGCTTGTTTTAGATTAAGTAGCTTTGTGGCCAGAAAAGGGCCGGACAGACGCAGGTGTTCCTGGGTGGTGTTGTGGCAGGGAAGTTTCTGGAAGAGCTTGAATCAGATTTGCTCTTTTCTGATCACGGAGCTTCGGTCTGCTACGGGACCGTGCACTGTGGCTTCTCCTTTGCA
>NW_009629285.1:41528-41888 GCF_000690535.1 Cariama cristata | reverse complement strand
AAACCCTATGGCTTTTAGCATCCCTAATATCTTGCAGGCTTTCCCAGCTCCTTCCCCTTGTTTTCTGTAAAAGCATCCCTCCCCTTTTTTGCTCTCCTGCTTTGTAATACTCTGATGTTCTCCATCACTTTGCTCCCCCTCCAACCTGCAGCGTTCATTACTCTCCCTTACGTTGCTGCCAAAGCATCTTCCTACTTCTCCGTCCTGTTTTTCTGTGAGCAAAAGCGCTGGAGCGGGTACTCAGAGCCTGCCGTGCTCGTGTTTCCCTGTGGTGTTGGAGCTGAATTTAAATGAAGGCTGGAGAGGGCCAGCTCGGTGAGCTACCGGGTCCCCAGTACCTGCAGATGGAAGTGGCAGGGG
>NW_009629285.1:28885-41497 GCF_000690535.1 Cariama cristata | reverse complement strand
CCTTAGCAGGGGTTATACAGCCCGTAGCTGTGTCGTTCCCTACTGTCCAGTCCCCTGCATCCAGCCCAGAGAGCAGAACGGATTTCTGGCATCCACTTTTTGCCTCCTCTATTAGCTGCCTCAAGTAGTAGCGCTTCAGACAAGGTCCACGGTCCCCCTGGACTTACAGGAATGATACTTCATTTTTCCCATAGTCTGCCTGGTCGATGTTTCGAGATGCTTCCCATGCTGTGGAGTTCATGGGTTCGAGTAGCCATCAGAATGGTATTCTGTGGTTATCTCTAATGGGCAAAAAGTAGGGCTGCTTGACCCAAAGGTCCCTTCCAGTCCCCTGTACAACTCTTTTTTGTTCAGCTCTTCAGTGTAAATCCAGCGAGCCGAGCCGCAACCCCCTTTCCTGTGCATCTGCGCTTCGTGCCACCAGATGCTTTCCAAGTACCGCGCCTGTTATCTCGGGTTCCTTTATCTAATGAATTTATCATATCAAGGAAGCAATTCACACACCTCCTTCACTCTCGGCAAAGGCTGGAGTGCATTACCCATCATGCTAGCGTCCAAAATTACAACTTGGCATAGATCAATCCTGGCTTTTGAAATCCATTTAAATGGATGTAGCGATCTCCAGCAAGTGAGACTTGAGAGAAGAGATGCTGTGTTAATCTGTAATGAAACAAGAACTAACCCTGAAGCGAAAGACAAGCGAGGGTGAATGGGGCTCTTGTTGGAATGAGCATTTCCCGTGATGTTCTCATTCTCTATCCATTTCTGCTACATACCCTCTCTTTTTCTCTATCCTTTCTTTCTATGCGTCGCCTTTTTCCTTTGGAGATGCTCTATATAATGATCCTATCGCCTGAGTTTTCCCGAACAGAAACTATCTCTTTTATTTCATTTGCTCGCAACCTTAAGAAATTTTACATGGAGATGGTATTAGTGAAAAGCAGACTGTAAGCATGAAGATGACAACCTTATAATATATTTATAAAGTCTGCTGTTAGATGAGTTTGAATATAGTTTATGCACTTTAGGAAAGAAACTTTTGAAATTACTCTCCCACATCACGATTAATTTAACTTCTTAAAGTTGGAGTGTTTGCAAAGTCAAAAAGTGCTTCCACTCGCTGTATCTCTGTCATAAACTTCTCCGCTTTACAACACAAATTGAATTGTTTTGAAGCGCGAGACTGAAATTTTCAGAAATGCCTAAAGCACTTCGATTAGAGCGGGCTGAAAAAATTTTCTAATGAATCGGTTTTCAAAATGAAAACACAGATTCACCGAAATCAAATCATTTCATGGGACCATCACTGTTTTCTCATTTAAAATTTCATCAAAATGTTCTATTTCAATGAAGCCAAATCCCCTTGGTTCAGTTGATCATTTTGCGTGTAGGCTATGTTGCAATTTGTAGTAGGAAACGGTGTTATAAGAGGAAAACAAAGCCTTTGAAATTGTTGTGATATTGCCGAGGTCAACTTTTTTTTTTAAAAAAAAATGTGTTTTGGGGAGGTGGGAAACTTGCTTTTTCTGGTTAATGAAGAAAACAATGCAAGTTGGAATTTCCCGAGGACTAAAAAGTGGTGTTTGCTCCAGCTGTGGTCTGGGTGCCTATTTTTAGGGAGGTTTCTCCTAGCGCTGGCCCCATTGACCCCAACGCTTTCCCTTCTCCCCTGTCAGAGGAGCTCAGCTGTTGCCACAACTCATAAATCAAAATTTTGTCTGCAGTGTAGCTGGGACCAGATTGCTTTGAAGATTAGTTTCTTTGAAAGATTAGGGCTGGGGGCAAGACGAGGACCTTTTTCGCCCCTTGAAATGGCAGCAGCGACGTGAAATGTCTCGAAGTCTGAAGGAAATGGCAGGGTTGGGTGGATGCGGACATGGTGGTGGTTGTGGTTGGGGAGGGCTCGCCTGGAGCGGTGGGGCAGCGGGTCTCCAAGGAGCAGAGGTTGTGTTGCGTGGTGGGTCACCGTAAGCCAGGCGTACGTCTCCAGCATCTTGGTCTCCATCTGCTCTCGAGGAACGTGTTTCTTGTGGAAATTTGGGAGTTGCATCCTGGAGGCTGTGCTACCCCAAATCCCATCCCCGTACTGAGGCATGGGGACCTGCTCTTCTCAATGCAGTCCCGTACATCCCTACGGTGCTTCTCCCAAGTCTCTATTGTGCTTTGGTTGAAGCCCGTAAATGTGGTGCCCATTGGTTTTGCGTCACAGCCTCTCCATATGGAGCAGCAATCGCAAATTCTCTTTAAAAGCAGAATATTATCTTCTGGGATATGGCCTGCATGATAGGACTCTATCTGAGATCAAACCCTTCTGTGCTAGTTGTCGGGGAAAAAATGAAGCCATGATCCACCTCTAGAGGAGTTTCTGGTCTGGTAGGTGACCAAAACATGAAGGGAGGAATAGAAGCTATTGTAACCCTATATTCTATGCCGCAAAACAGCGCCGAGCTGACTCGGACAGAAGCCACCATCCTAAGAAAAGGCTTTCCCAATCTCTTCAGAACTCAGCCTTGCTACTAAACTCCCACTTCTTGCAAACCCGGTTCTGATACATCCCTCATGCCCATACCTTTGGTGTTAGCTAGTTTTCCCCATTTTTTTTTTTGCACGATACCTGTAGGGTTGGCAGAGTTGGGGTGAAAGCCCCATCCCTGAGGTCCTTTGCTGATACTGCTTCCAGTGGACCTTGATACCCCTGTGCTGCAAAATCCTATGAGCGTGCTGGGCTGGCCGGCCAGGAGGCTTTTCAATTTCCCGGTGCTGGCAGGTGTAGCATGAGGGTTGGAATTTAGGACTTGGCCCAGCCATTTCTCCTGCCTGCTTACCAATTAATCCCCTGCCGAGTAAATACATTCCCTACGCTTTATGATCCCGCAAAGAGTCTTAAAGACAAACAGAAAAGCAAGAAGGAAACAAAACAAGCCACCTGCCAATAAATTAAATGCACCAAGGAAAACAGAAAAGACCAAGCAAACCCCAAGCAGCCCCTTCCTCTGAGTTAATTAATTGGAGCCCTGTTTGAGGACAAGCATCCTCTTAAATCCCCCATTGCCGAATGCAATTTTCTCAGTACAATCACTCGGTGTCCCTGACGGACAGGAGCCCAATCACTTCTTGACAGAAGGCAAGTGCTACTGCAGTGCCGGAGTGAAAATAATAGATTTTTAACACTGCTGTGAGGCTTGTAAATACCCAAAGAGAAACAATTCCCCCCGCACCCAACCACCTCTCTGTCCCTCCAAGGAGGCCACCACAAACAGGAGATGTTGCTGGGCTTCAGCTGGCGTTTCCTACAACAGGAGACATGGTGGTGATGGACTTCTCCCTCCGGCATTTGCAACAGGTGCGGGAACCTGCAAATGCTTGAGCCGCAGGATGTGGTAGATGATTTTTTTTTTTTCTTGGAGGTAAAGACCACACTGCTAGCCCCTGCCCATCCCTGGGATGAGAGGACAGCATCTTGGGGTCTGCAACCACCATGCCAAAAGGCTGGATGGGAGTTACGTATGTGCAAGCAAATGGCCGGAGTAAAACTTGGGATGCATTCTGCGTAGCTCCGAATGGCTTTTAGCTGTTTAATTGCCAGCTGCATCCTTGACTATGAACCAACCCTGAAGATTTTGGTTGCTGTATATGCTGCGCCGACCAGCCGGCATGGGTCACGGAGGTCAGCGCTATTAAAGGCCTAATTCTTGGGCACAAGGCTAACGACTTAACTATGTTTATAATATCAGTGAGAACCCATGTCAAATCCATTGTTGCATGATGTGACCAAATCCATTACTGCACACATGGAAATCAATTATTGCACATTAGGGAACATTTAACACTTGAGCCTTTTCCGCCGTGTTGTTTGCGCGGCGTGGCTGGAGGAATCGTTATCTGCCACTCTGGAAATGGATTTTTTTTTTAACGTCTGAAACAAACGTGCACAGGTATGGAGCAAAACGCATGTGAAAAGCGCTTGGTTAATGGTGAGGGGCTGAAGCAGAGCTGGATGGGGGCGATGGGTACTGCATGAGCCGGCGTTACTACCGACAGCGTTAATCCCAAATGAGTGGGAATAAATGTTTTCCTCTGCCGTGTTCACACATCCTCCTCGATCTGATGTTTCTGTCTCTCGGAGCCATCTCTCCCACGCGAGCAGCAGACGTCCCTGTACTCATTGGCCTATACTTCTGCATTTCTTCTATCTTTTCAGTGTATTTAACCAAAAAAAACCCAACACCCTGACAAACAGACAACTCTGCGTGTTCATGCTGGTGTCACAGATGATCAAGCAAGCAGACGGTGTGTGGGGATGTGCTTTGGTGGCAGGAGGTGGGGGAGAGCCCGTGGTTGCTGGGGCTCGGGGAGCTTTGGCTTCACCTTCCTCTTTAAGCGCGCTCATCTCCTGATGTTTGCAAGGGCTGAGAAGGGATTTGAGGACACGGATAGACAAAAGCAATGCATAATAATGGGAGAATCCCCCTCCGGTGTAATGGGACTGAATGGAGCTCTTTCCTACCCCCTGGAGCATCCCTTCCCATCTCGGAGGGGGTGTGTGGGCGGGGTGTTGATGCATCTTCCTTTTTGGAGCAGCCCTGCACACCCTTCTCCTTGCACCCTTTCCCAAATACCAAAATATCCTTTTTTTCCCTTTCTCTACCTGCCTGCACGTCCCACCTTTCCCCCAGGGTTAATGCGCTCGCTTAGCGGGCGCTCGTCACCTTTCTCCTCCCGCGCACACCCTCGCACACGCACGGAGATGAAGGAAATGGATGAAGGTTAATTTTTTTTGGTCCCTCTCATAATGACTCATCCATAACGATTTCTATTGGTTATATTTCCTTGTGTGACAGAAACAATTTACTGCATTCCTGCAAAGCCTATTTTCTCTGCATGATCTGCTTGTGTGGAGGTTTGGGGAAGTAATTTACAGATATTTTGCCTCAAAATAGCTTACAAAGACAAAAGAGTCCTGTTGACATCAAGGTGCGCTCCTCGTGAGCTAGGAAAACGGGATAAAACAGCTTAAAAATAAACACTTTGATAGTCACTCAAAGTCAAATTCTACATCACACACTGCGGTCAAAAGCTCTTTTTGCCGGTGGGGACTCAGGAAGATGCAGGACCTGAGGACCGCTTTAAACTTGGACTTGGGTTGTAGGAGGATCCTCGGTGACATAAATCAGCAGGAGCTTCAGCAGGGTTTTGGGATACTCCTTATGAATCTGGTCCTGTATATTGTGCTATAGGGGGAAAGCCAGCTACATAGGGCTGTCATGGGTTGTGTGAGCCCAGTGCTTCCCAGCCTCCGTGGGGTATGATTTTGGTGTGTCTTGCTGTAGGATCGGGGACAGAAAGCAGGGGGTCATGAAATGATGCACTTTGGCAAAGCCCAGGTTTTCTGCCTGTGTTAGTGCCCACCAGCCCCAGCGTAACCCGCCTGGCCGGGCTCCTGCCTGCGCTTGCAGCTTTCTCCCCGCTCCGTGAGCAATAAGCTCTGAGATAATGACTATTCAAGGTAATTTGCTCAGGCAAATGCTTCTGCTAATGTGCTCGATGCTCTGTGATGGATAGCTCCGTTATTTCTTGGGTGTCCACTACTCCAGGACCTAATCCCTACTCCCGGCTTGTTTCCATTGCCCCACAAGCTCAGCATCTTCTGTGCCTAGCACACCCCTGGTTGATCCAAATGGAAGCAGTGGGGGGAGGCTTTTCATGTTTGCTTCTCCATCTGCTTGTGGACTTGGCCTTGAAATTAGTTAGCGGGCATGGTGGCAGGAAGGTGAGTGATGCTATCCGCTATGAAAGCAGGCACAGTTTTGTCTTATCTACATCAGTGACTGCAGGAGAACAACCCCCCGGGCTGGGAGCAAAGGCCACGGTCACTGCCATGCCAGAAGCTGCACCAGATGGAGGCAGGTCGATGTGCCAGGCATGGGGGATAAATTAGAGAGGGTGAGAGGAGCAGGGAAGGTTTCTGTGCCGAAGAGCTGGAATGCGCTGACAGTCGTGGCTGGAGTCAAAAGGATGCACTGCACGTGATGCATTTGAAACCTGGGAGTTGGAGCAAAAGCATTTGGTGCGAGCCTGTGCTGGTTTAACTGGAGATGGGGGAAGCTGAAAAAGATACCAGCTCTGGCCTAAACTTTGTGCCTTGCACCCAGACTGAATCCAGTCTGGGTGCTGCAGCTGGCCTGTCATAGTACCTGCCTCCTAATTGTTTGGGATTTACTGGGAGCTCTTAGCTGCCTTTTTGCTTTCCCTTATTTCCATACTCAGTTGTTTCATTGAGGGAAAGAAAATGCTAGTTTTGTGACTACTTTGGTGCTGTGAAACTTAAACCGACCAGAAATTTCTTAATGTGCGATGCTCTTAGAAGAATTGCAAGGTAATTGCAGGTGTCAAGGTCAGGACAAGCATCGGCTGTGTCTCTGGGTGCCGCTGAAAACGATCCACCACTCCTTAGCCTAACCTGGGGGTGCGTTTTGGAAGCAGAAGGATGAAGGGGCAGTGTGTCAGCACGGTGGTAGGGCTGGCACTGCCCATCTCGGTCCCACTGCAGGGCTCCCCATCAAATACTGTGTCTGGAGATGGACGTAAACCAAAGTTTGGCTCTTCCTTGGACACCACCACCCGCCCCCCCCATGGTTTTGCATAAGCTGTTGGTGTCTTGCTCCAAAAAAACCCGATGAAGACAAACAGCAGAGCTGTGATGCTTGAGGGATGTGCTTGTGCTGCCGGCATCGCTCTCCCTGCACCCTGGAGAGCTTGAGTCAGGGATTTGAGCACACAGTACCCGCCTCCTTCCAGCATCCCGCTGCCCCTTGCTTGTCCCCTCGCGATGCTGGGGTGTTGGAGGGGGTCAGGGCATTTGCAGATCCAGGCGTGGGGAAAGACAGGCGCTTGTTTGTGGGCACAGGTCAGCCGGTAACGTCGACGGCAGCAAACACTGGCTCTTTATCCACCTCCTGCCCTGCAAACACAAGCTCTCTTGTTGCTGCGCATCGAGCTGGCAGCAGCGCCCGAGGAGCGGGTTCGAGTGCTGCTGCAGGCTCGGGCCAAAGGCTATCGTTAACCGAGCTGTCAACGGGCCCTTTGTGCGGGGAGCAGAGGCAGAAGGCTGCGACATGAAGCCCGTTGCCCCTCTGCGTGCCGTGGGTGACCAAATACGACGTGGCTTTGTCACATCGGTCCCCACTGCAGCAGTAGGGTCTGGAGAGACTTGGTCGCGCTGAAAACCTTCAACCCTGGTTGTGTTCGGTGCTGAACAAAACTAGGAAGAGCAAGAAGTAGCATTCTCCTCCTCCATCTCTCCCCAGCATCGTGTTTCTTCTCCTTTTGCTTGCTGGCTCCCTGTGTGGTCGAGTGGTAGCAGCAACTGCTGCCAGATCCAGGTTGAGGTCTGAAAAAGAGACTGGTTTGGGCTTGAGGATTAATGTCTCGTGATAATATCTTTTTTTAGACCACCTATCCAGCATTGATATGAAACTTTCATCTGAAATTTTAGCTATTGAAAATTCCTCTTTTGAAAACACAAAACAAGTTCCCTGGATGTTGCACACATTTGTGGCAAATGTAGTTTGAGCATATTATTATTCAGGGCCGTTTTAGAAAAATCAGGTGTGAATCTGGAGCATCTCTTTTTCCTCGAGCCATCCTGACCCACTGTGACTATTCGGTTTGGTCCCAAATGATACCAGACTTGGAGCAGGTATAAACTTCATCTCTATGCAGACGTCTGCACTTGTGCTTATTCCCTTAAAGCATTCAGGGAAGGATTTAAGGGATATACACGCTTTTTGCGGGTTTGTTGGCGAAAAGCTGAATTTCTCATCAATTCAGGCAGACTTGATCACGTTCAAGGGTCTGCATTTAATCTCCCTTTTTTTTTCCGCTCCTCGTGCATTCTGCAACAGGACAAATCTCCGAACCGCCGGCACGCAGAGCAGGTAGCAGGGATCTTGTGTAACCAAGCCCCAAAAGAGCAGCCTCGGCCGACAAGGCTTCGTTCTGTGCTAATTTGAAATGAGGTGAGCGATGGCAAATTGAGTTTCAAGGGCAGCAGAGACAACTTGTCAATTTAGCCTCGGCTCCTCTCTGTCGGCGCAATCCTTAGGAGCTGGATCCGAAGCTTGTTTACGGCAGTGGATATAATAGCTGCAATCCCCCAGGTAGATTAAGCAATTTCTTCATTTAGGACTCTCAAAACTCTATGACATTTTGAGGGATTTTTCTTGACCTTGCGAAGGGCGGGCGCTGGCTTCGCCTGCCACCCTTGCGGCTTTCTTCTAATGACTCCGGGGGGAAAAATCGAGCTTGTCAGGCTGGAAATTGCTGTGGGATTGGGTTTGTATGGGAGATGTGGGTCTGAGCCTTGTCGGAGAGCAGGGAAGTCTTCCCACCACCTTCTCCGTTGGGTTTTAGCAATTGCGTTCCCAGCTGGGGATGTGGTTCTTGGAGTGATGGGTGAACAGGTCCTGTCCTCTTTGTGTGCCTCAGTTTCCCTGTTTTTAAACCACTGTTTGTTTAAAAGAAACCAAACAAAACCACTTATTTACTGGCAAAGTGTGTTGGGCAAAAGGAAGGAAAGATGATTTACTCTCCTGTTAGCATCCAAAAATCAAACAGGTGCTTTGTGAATACAAGAGTAACCCCAGTCTTAGCAGTGAAACACTTAAAATAAAATATCAGATGATGAAGTGCTGAGGGAGACATCAAAGCAGCGTCGGGGAGAAAAGGCATGAGCCAGCTGCGCAGACCGTTCCCCAGACACAATTTTGGAAAGCCCTCAACCTGTGACTTCATTTTAAAGTGTGAGTTTGTAATTGTTGAGTGAAACGGCTTCCCTGACCCCCCCTAGGTGCTAAAGCCTTGTCCGTGGGGGCAGATAAACAGCTAAAGCTGGAAGCAGGTGCTTGTATATTAATTTCTTGCAAGGTCTATGTGCTGTCGAGGGCTCGAGCGTGCTTGCAATGTGAGCTGTGGATGATGTTGTCTTAGCTTCTCCTGGGCAAAGAGGCAGCCAGGAACTGCTCTGGGGTTTTGCAGGAGGGGTTTGCAGGGGGGCCAGTGGAGCAGAGACAAACCGAAATCTCAGCAGCCCTTGAGCAGGCGATGCATTTACCTCCTGCAGGGTTCAATGGGGAAATAGGTACCTCTCCGGCTTGTGCATGTGAGAATCCCACCAGGCAACTGATCTGCGTCTTTAGGTACCTAAATACCTTGGCAAATCTGTTTCTCAGTCGCTGCCAGCGCGGATCAGAGAAATAGGGTATCCTGCCCAGGACCCTGTCTGCAGTTGCATCCCTGGATGCCCAGGGAAAGGTGGAAGGAGAGTTTGCGCTGCAGCAGGCAGGCAAGGTCAGGGTTAGGGGTGAATTGTCATGAGCGAGTGGGGTAAATGGGCAATGTGGAGTCTCCGCTTGGATGCTGAAACTCCTCAAGCAAGGGAAAAAAAAAAAGCAAATGGAACTTCTTAAATTTTAAGGGGGGGGGAAAAAAAAAGACCCCAATAGCAACCTGAAAGCTTTCAAGGCAGGAGAGTGGCTGGTGACATCCCTGCTTACCTCCCCGCTCGGCTTGCAGCTGATATGCTGTCTGATTAAGTCTCAGTAGCATGAATGTTCACAGCTGCATGTAGGACATGGAAAGTGCCTAATGACTGCTCGAGCTGGCGTAATTCCTAAGTAGGTATGGCATGTGGTTGCTCTGTAAAGGATTTCAGGACTGACAGTCTGTGAAAAGTGATAGAGGAGAGAAATGCCAGAGTGGGGAATTAAACACATGCACAGATTAAATGAACTCGGTACTGACAAAGCAGGACTGCGCTGGTATTGCTTGAGCCTGGCTTGGGCTCACACAGCCAGGGAGCAGGGAGTGTTTTGGGGTGCGTGCATGGAAAGCGGGTGAGGGGGGTGCGTGGATGGGGAGAGGAGGATGTACGAAGCGAGACCTGGGCCTGCCTCATCTTCACCTTTTGGTGATGCTTCCTGGGGTTTGGTTTTTTTGATGCTCCCGAGGTTTCCACATGGAGCCAGGGACCCAGGAGCTGCCTGCCACGAGTGCCAAGCGCCAGCTTGCCTCCTAACAGCTTTCTGGGTTAATATTTAGGGTAGAAAGGTGCAGGATCCTTCCCCAGCCTTTGGGCCCCGGGCTGTCTCGCCATACGAACGCTTGCTTGGGGGAATTGTGCCTTAAATCCCCTTCCCTGCCCGTCTTCGCCTCTCCTGCTGTCCCACCAGCCCGCCCTCCCTCCCACCCACATATCTTCTCCCCAGGTTTTCATTGTGATAATTAGGGAATTAAAATAATTTTCAATATTTTTAAACCAAATGATGAACTCATGAGCTGCTTTTGCTACTGCCATATTGCTAAGTGTCTTAATAGACCTATTTCCTATTTAAATATACTTCATATGTCATCGCTCAGATGGTCAATGTGCAACAGCCACTATAACCGCTCCTGGGTACGCGGTGAGAGTAAGCAACCAGTTTGTGGAAGCCTAATAAAAGAAATTATCAGTGTTTTGGAACAGAAATAAATACCTGGCAAGGACCCTGTAGTTTAGGAGGACGGTACGTGGATGCGGTGATATTTTAGCATCAGGAGGCCGGTTGAAATGCGAACAAAAGTGGGGTCCTCCAGGCTGTGCATGCTCTTGGAGAGTCTGGTTGGGACGCTTGTTTTTATTCCTTGTAGCCCACCTTGGAAACGTAGGTGCATAGAGGAAATCAGCAGCAAACAGGAGAAGCTTCTGGGCTCTGAAGATGGGATCTTAATCTATACTTTGGGGCAAGATGCTGCTCTGAGTTCTTCGGCTTGATCCCCCAGCATTGGAAAAAACTCTTGCTGTCTTCAATGAGCTGCTAAATCTTGCTGAAAAGCAGGAGTTTGGTTTGCTCCGTGACTCCTGGGCAGTCCAAAAAGCAAGCAGGAGCCCAGCCTGGCACTTAACCTGTATGGAAAGGGTGTGGGTGGGTTTGCTCTCGGTTCATGCAGGCTTTCTTCCATCCCTCCCTTTGAGGCTGTCAGGGCTATGATGAAGCTAATGAAACGAATAGTCCAGGGGAAGAAGAAAAAAAAAAAAACACCACAAAAACAGACCCCAAAGAAGTCAAAGGTATCACAATAAAGTGTAAAGTGTTGGAATAAATATTATTAGAGCATCTTCAGCAGCAATAAAAAGATTAATTTGCTATTGCAAGAAAGAAAAAAAAAACCAACAATGTGTTTATGCTAAAAATTGCTGCCAAGAATTGCTTTTCATCTAGTGCGTTCTGTTTTATTGGTTTTTGCCTTTTCGCCCTCCCCTTCTTCCCCCATCTCTCCCAGATATCTGTATTGCTGTAGGTGATTGTGAAGGTCTGATCTATTGGTAAGATATCCCTCAGACATCTCACACGCATCTCCCCAGGGCTCTGCAACTCAGGATTTTCTTTTTTTTCTTCCTTTTTTTTTTCCCCACCCTGAAGAAACTGATTTGCCACCGGCTGCCTTAAGAGGGTTATGCATACTAGACTGGCAACATCTGATGTATGGCCACATTTGGAGCCACGTACTATACCAACCTTAATAACATTCTTCTTTACAAAGTGCTTACTGTTAAATATTTATGAGACAATGCAAGAACAACCACTACCATCGTCCGCCAGCGCGTGAGCATCCCTTCTCCCTGCGGTTTAATGGGCCTGTGTTTTGGAAGGCAGGTAGGCAGCCTCCCCTTTATTATTCCTATATAGCTCTGGGCCTGCCGAGCCTCGACCTGCCCTTACTAATCGCGTTTTCAGTGGCTGAATATTGGACATTACAGATTTACTCGGGGCAAGGGACTGTGTGTAGAGTCAGAGGGCTGTGGGTTTTTTAAGTCCTCTTAACTGCTCCAGCCTGGCTTGGGTCCAGGGGATATGATTTTTGTTGATGGGAGGAGGATGGAGGCTTGTGGCAAGCACTTGGCTGTGGAGCGGGAAGAGTTGGAGTGAGCCAAGGTTCTGTTCTGAGATGCTTTTTGGTGGGTTTTTGTTGTTGTTGTGGTTTTTTTTTTTTATGTTCTCAATTTAGGGTCAAACTCTTCCTCTTACCTTAGCCTCCACAACACCATGGGAGGTCTCCGAGGCTTTTTTACACCTCCGGTTTGGTTCTCGTTCCACCCGTAAGTCTTTTAAAGTCTCTGAATGCCAGTTAGGTATTGTGAAAGGAGTGGCTGGAGGGGAGAGGTGGCTTTTTCCCCCCCCCACGGGGAGGATAAAAGCACTGCTGCCGCTGGCTAACGATGCCTTTCCTTTGGTTTGGGAGGGTTTATTTTGACAGTCACAGACCCTGGCTCTGTTCTCTGTGGAGGGAATGTATCACTGCTGGCAATTCTAGTGTTACTTACATGCGGCATCATTAAAGCATATATTATATCCCAAGGGGAGATGGTCTAAACTCAACATTTCCAATTGTTTTAAAGTTATCTGATTTTATCCGAGCGATAACGATCTACAAATTGCGCTAGTCATCTCCAAAAGCAGGCTTTCCTGTAATGTCCTCTTTGCGTCGGCTGCCGGGGAATTGCTTTAATAAGCATAACTAGCTCTTATTAGCATTTCCATCCGTATGTTTAGAGCTGCTTTTTTTTAATGGAGG
>NW_009629285.1:24785-28856 GCF_000690535.1 Cariama cristata | reverse complement strand
AGAGGCACAGCCAATGAAGCCCGCTGTCCAGGATGCTGCCGGAGCACCAGGTTGCCTCGAGGCGCGTTGGCACTTCTGCTGGAGGTGCCAGCCAAGCTCCCGAAAACCCGAACGAGCGTGTGAAAATCCACAGAGCGGCTTTAACTCCTTCTAACATTGCCTTTTTAATTTTTAACCTCGGGAAGGGGGTTTTGGTTTGGTGCCAGGCTGAGTTTCCAGTTGGCGCTCCCTTATTTTTATTTTATTATCTGAACGCTGAGGGGATGGCAAACACGTTTGTAGCCTCCAATTCAGCATAAAGCGATAACGCCGCGCCACTGAAATGCTCTTTACTCCAGTAACTTCCACTCAATGATAGGGAAGGAGCTCTAAACCCGGTCACGGTGGCAGAGCAGTGTTTCTCTACAGCCTACTGCAAGCCAAGGCACCTTTAATAAAGAAATGAGATTACAGCAAGGAGGCTTTTAGGGGAGACAAATCGGGGTGATTCTCTGGCTTGCTGCTTGCTACCTATTTATTCAGGCAATGATCTGGGTCGTAACAATTTACGGGGAATGCTGGATGCGGGGTTTTGCTGCCACCCCGTTATCACTCCCTCGTGGCGAGCAGAAGTGGTCCCTTAGGATTGCCTGTGCTCAGAGGAGACGCACGAATACAGTCAGGGCTGTGAAATTAATGTGAAATTGCGGCTTTAATCTTCTCAAAGGAAGTTTTTTAACCCTTATAAGAGAGAGTAAGGTGACTGCTGTCAAAGGCCAAAGAACAAGGACCATGCGTTTATGTACTCTCATGATTTTTGTGATTACCTGAGGATGTTTGGGAGGTGGAAGACTTGGGTGCATGTGTATTTATTTATTTCCTTGTTGTATCTGTATGGATGGCACGTACACGGCATTGCGTGTGTGTGATGTGTAGGCAACTCAGTGCCGTGGGGTTGACTGTGCTAGAAGCCTCCTTCGCCTCCCAACGTTTATATTACTGTGCCAGGGCACGGCGAGTGACAACCAGAGGACGTCTGGGTGGATGAAGAGGGGGGAAAGGGATGAAGGTCCAAGCCCTGACATTGAGTGATTTGGCAGGACTACGGTGCTGGAAATGTCATCTGGCTTGACAGTCACGGCTTTGAAGGTTTGAAACCATCCCAGCCATTAGATTGCTTGTTGCTGCTGGGTGAGCCCCCAGGACGTGCGTGTTGAGCTGTAAATGGGACACATAATATTACTAATAATTTCACAGACAGCTCTGTTCATTTCTGAAGTGAGTGGAGACACTTGTGCTATTCCGCCTGGCTCTCTTTATGGTATAATCTCCCATTGAGATTCAAGGCACAGCTTCGCTAATTAAAATGATGAATGCCAGAGGAAAGCTTTGGGTTTGGGTTTGGATTTCTTTTTTTTTCTTTTTCTTTTTTTCTTCCCTTCTGGTAGATCTAGCTGGTCTCTGCACACACAAAGGCTGCTTTAGGCAGAGGATATTTGCTCGCTGGATGAGTACCCAGGATAGATAGAAACGCTCCCGCACGCACACACAAATACTGGCTGAGAGGGATCTGAGCCCCACCGAAAGCTTGTGCAAGCCAGGGTTTTGTGTCGGTGCACGCAGGCGTCACGGCGTCTTTTGGAGTCGGTCTTGTGCAACGCGAGAGCTGCCGTCCTGCAGCAACCATCTCGCCTGCTTGCAAGGAAGGTGCTGAGCTTCGACGAGGCCAGATGGCTTCGTGGGTTGAGCATCCTTCCTGTAGCAAGATGCAGCTCTCCTGGGGACAACCAGCCTTGGGACGTGGGGGGATTTGGGGCCACCCCCGAGTGTTTTAAAGAGTTGCTGCCGTGCTGCTCCCTGCTGGCAGCCACATATTGGTTATGTGACTTTGTTTTTTTAGTTTCTTTTTTTGCAAATGAAGCTAGAGCTTTAACTTGCCTCGTCCCAGCCCCTGGGGCAGAAAACGAGGAGCATGGGCAGCGGTTGCTTGTGCATCGCTCACCTTCCCGAAGTGCCGCCGGGGGCTTTGCTTTCACTTGCCCACCAACACTTTTCTACTTTAAATGTCTTGTGTTTCAATTAATAGAAAGACAGGCTAAATTAAGAGATTTGATGGGCTCTCTTATCCTGTAATTAAAGCCTTTTTTTGGAGTACAGCTTTGAGTACAGGCATGGAGGCACTCAAGAACAGTGTTTCCATGCGGTGGGAAGATCTGGGAGCAGATGTGTACTGCGGCGGGTTGCGAGCGAAGGGAATGAATGAGCAGAAAAGCATCAGGATGGTTCGCGTGGGGGATTGAAATGTCTGTGTCATGCGCTGTCACCGAAGCAGAGCTTTAAATAAGAGCTCTCTATAAGGTGCTTGCATAACCATTGTGCTAACATTAGCTCCTGCACGGGGCCGGGAGGCTATATGGGGAAAAGGGGCTAATCTAGAGAAAGCAGGATTATTTTTCTTTTTCTTTTTTTAAAATTTGTTACATCCTCATTGCTCTCGCTGTGTTTGTGAACCAGAGGATGGAAAGGACGGTCAGGTTGGACCTGCTCCTGAGGGTTACGCGTGCAAAGAATGGCAGGAGCCTGCCACATCCCTGTGGTGCCGTACGGGCTTGTGCCGGCCGGGCTGTGGGGCTTGATGAGAAAGCCCTGTTGTGTGTGTGGGCAGGGAGCTGCCTGAGGCATTCACCATTGTTTCTTCTCCTGACAAGGTAGCTCTTGTCCAAGCACTGGCTCCCAGCTGGAGCATCCCATATCCCACGTCAGAGGCATCCCAGGGCCATGTCGCTCTCCATCCCCCCCCAACCCTGAGGGATGGGCAGAGCTGTCTCTGGCTCCCTGGCCAACTTTGCCCACCCTGGAAGAAGTTCCTATTCAGCTCCACGCTTCCTCAGGATGATGAGGGCTGGAAGTGTTTGCTGACTGAAAAATAAAGTGCAAAAAATAACCAAAACCCCTATACCTGGGCCAAAGGCAAAAGATCCCCAGTGACTTGGTAGGTGCCTGTTTACCAGCGTGTCCTCCGAGCGTGCAAGGAACAAGTGACAGCCCTGGGAAAGGGGTGATGTGCTTTGCCCCAGGGAGCAGAGGGGGTGAGTGTATTGCCCTGCTCAAGCTGGCTTTTCAGCTGTGGACCTCTTTCCTCGCGTCTTCCGAATCGCATCCCGAGTGGGTAGCAACCCCGCACGTGCTTTTCTGCTCGGCTTCTCTTTGAATTCCGCAAAACCCTGGAAATGGTGAAACTCGGGTCCTCGGTGTGCTGTCACCTAAGCGTTTCCTTGGGATGCAGCTCAGGGCGGTGACATCTCATCCCTACGCACTTGGGAACGCGCAAGGAGATAGGTTCCAGCTTGGGTCTAATTTCCATCAGTCTTCGGCTAGCGATTTTGCAGTTAGCTCCTCCGCCTCCGATCCAAACAGCTGTGCTCATGGGGGCATAGGAAGGCATGAAAATCTTCAGGCAGATGCTCTAACTCAAACTGCTTTTTAATTCAGATGATTTAAATGGAAATCATGAGAGCTTACTGCGGGACTAGTCCAGCCGCTCCGCAGCAGTTGAGCGTTGTGCATTTTACGATCTGAGCTTTTGCAGGACTGGATTTAGTTTGTTTTCATTTCTTTTCTTGCCTGCTGATCATCCAACTGTCTCAGTGTTTGGGCGAGATGCAAAGATGCTTAGAAATACCAATAATAATTAAAAATAACAGGCAGTGGAACCAAAACCGCAGCCTGCGGTTTGGCTAGCGGCCATTTGGGAACAGCTCAGTCCTGAGCCGCGGAAGTAGGACCTGTATGAAATCCTTGTGTCTTGGAGGCTCTGGGTCGTGGTGGTGGGGTTTCGATGGATAGCAGCCCCCACCCACTTCTCTAACTCTCCCTGGAGCGTGTGTTTTAGGATGTGTGAGACATATTTTCTATATACATTGAGTCACTCGACTCCAGTGTCCCACCCTCCGAATCCATCTGGCTTTCTGCCCGCAAGATTATGTTATATAAACCACCTCTAAATGCAGTGTCTGGGAAAGTGCCTTTATGTTTTAATTTCTAAATAGGCAGGCAAAATTGAGTGCTCTGATTGGCATCTGCAATCAGAGC
>NW_009629285.1:21061-24754 GCF_000690535.1 Cariama cristata | reverse complement strand
TGCAGCAGGAGCTGTGAAGGGATCTGATTGCAACGAGTGCTGCTCTGACCTTCTGGGGCCTCCGCTGCTGCCTCTGTTTCATTAACAGGATAAATATTTTTCCAGAAACAACATTTCTGAGCTGCTAGAAGTCATGACAGAGATGGGGGACTATTCCGTGGCACGGTCCGCGTTGAGGCAGCGCTCTCACGTACTCTACAGCTTAAGATTTGGGTGATAAAGAAGTATTTTCAGCAGGCTGGTGACGCTGCCTAGGACGTGGCTAGGGACACCTGGGCTCCGTTCCTGCACTGTCACCGAGTGGCACGGTGTCATCCTCCCTCCTTCCACACCTGCCTTTCCTCAGCCGCTTTCCTCCCTCCCTTTCCATTCAGCTTGTGAGCGATGTAGAGCAAGGACCCTATTTTGGGATGTTTTATCTAACGGAACCTCGATACGATCCCGGTGCCGTGGGATAACGTCCTGGCACTTATAGCAGCGATGATGGTAGTGGGATGGTAAAGAGCAACTGGAGATCTGTGTCCCTGGAGCACATCGGGGGGCATGGGCATGGCTGATAACTCTCAATGCTGTGCTCTGATGGGGCTGCAGTGCCCACGAATTGGTATGGAGTCAAACGCCATGGAGTTGCCAGAGCCTGGTACTCGGATAACAGCATCTGCGGCATTTCGGATAACAGCATCTGTGGCATCAGCTGAGCCCCACTGGTGAATTACAGCCTGGTCTCTGCTCCAGGGGCCTCTTAGCATCCTGCAGCCGGTAATAGATGTTTTTAATTCTCAGGGAATTATTGAACAAACATCAGGGAAATATGTTTTACAGTCCAGAGTCGGCTCTGAGCATCGTTAACATTGTTATTGGAGACGAGGCGGATGATTTAAGCAGGAACCTCTGACAAAGACGCACACCTGTCTATGAATAAAAGGCTGCAGTTTAATACCCACGCTGTTAATTAAGAAGAGGATGAGGGTCAAGCGTAGTGCCTGTTTTGAAGGTCTCCTGAGCCTGGCAGGCGAGGTGACAGCGCTAATGCCTCCTTCACTGCTCCTTGGCATGCCAGGCGGGCATCGGCTGCGAGAGAGGGGCGTCTCGTAAGGGCACGCAAGTGTCGGGCACCTCATGTCAGCTGTGGTCTGATGCCACGTAATCTCAGCACAGCGCCAGGCAGTGCGGTGATGGAAATGAGCAGATGCTGCCAGCTTAAAGAGCGGGAGCGCATCCGTCTCCTATCAGAGCAGAGCAAACTGTCCTTCTGGCCAGGCATTGACAGCCGTCAGCATCCACAGCTCCGGCTGGAGCGGGGAAAGGCTGGCGCATCCCTTCACCGCATGCCAGTGCCTTGGCAGTGACAGTTCCCCCCCTCCCCGACCTGCCGGCCAGCCCTGACGCCGGGGTTTGGGGGTTTGATCAGTTTGTTTTGTATTGAGTAAAAACCATCCTGTTACCCTGGAGCACTGAGCTCCTGCATCACCAGAGACGGCTCAAGGCATCTCATCGGTGCTGGTGTAAGTGGACTTAGTTTTGCCAAAGCGAGGGGCAAACGTAACCAGCTCCCACTCGGGCACCCACGTCTCCGTGCGGAGATCCTAAACCCGAGCGGTTACATCTCCATCAGTAATGCTGCACTGCGTGCAAGTGGTCAGGCTGTTAAGAAAACAGTGTTTGCTTTAAGGGTGGTATTGCATGTCATTACCCCTTGTTCTGGAGCTGGTCAGAGCTTTGCTAAGCACGGGTGCAAGGAGGTGATCACATCTCCCAGGTGACAGATCCCGGCTGGCCGCGGCCACTGGTGCAAATGCAGCAGCACCAGAAATGTTGTGCTGCTATCAGTTTGGTGTATTTGGTGTAAATTGTCATAACCTACGTGCCAGGGTGCTCCACAGCAAGTACCGCAACAGCCAAGGGATGCCAAAGCAACGTCCCCGTGAGCTGAATTCGGAGGGAATGGTGAAGCAGGGAATTGCATCTTCATGCTGTTGCGGGCTGAGATGGTAAAGAGTGAACTCGTGCAACAGACCCAGGGCCGTGGCTGGGGAAGAAGCTCTGTTTCCACTCCATTTATGTCCTCCCTTTAGGTCTGCTGAGGTTCCTCCTGTTGTATTAGGGATTGCAAAGGCTCAGGGGGGCTGCTTGAACCCCCTTCCCTTAGTCACAGCGGGCGCACACCGAGGTAAGGTACATTTTGCTCTGCTTGGTCCCGCTTGTCTCTAATGTCTTTGCTAGTGACTGAAAAGGTTGATTAAAAAGCCAGCGCTGGAAACGTGAGAATCCTAGGAGGGCCTCAGAAGCTGAAATCTTGTACTTTGGCTGTCAGTGAGCTCTAGAAACGCTGGTAAACACTGATTTTGCTTCATTTGGATGCAGAGATGAGCCTATGGGAGATTTTGGAGAAGCAGAGCTTGTTTGCATGCACGTTTAAGCGCACAGGCGTAGTCGTACACATGTTGGCGTACAGTTTGGTTCACTTCACTTGCATCCTGTGTAGGCAGCCATGCAAGGAAATTACTTCTGCATCGGTTGTGTTCCTCTATTACAATAAAGGACCAGCAGCTGGTGAGCTCCTACCGCTCCTCGTCTGCCTCCCCTCGGACCAAACAACATCTCTTCTCCAGTGTAACTTATCTCTTCTCCACCCACACATCACAAATCGCTTTCCGTGTCCTACTCTACAGCTTTCCTGCTGCCTGTGGCTCCTAGGAGAGAAGGGGAATGATGCAAATGCTGGATTTGTGATGGCGAGGTGCTGTTTTTTGATTAGAAGGGCTCTGTCCTGCTGCCTGCGACATCGAAGTTTCTTTCTCATGCTTAACAGCTCAAGTGCCCACCTGTCCTGCTGCCTGCGACATCGAAGTTTCCTTCTCATGCTTAACAGCTCAAGTGCCCGGCTTGCACGCAGCAGCGTAGGTTGGAGAGTCTGCGGCGAGCTTTTTGCAGCCGGATTTCTGGGGAATCGGCTCCCCTGGGGCATTGCATGACTCTGTGATACTTTTGGGTCTTTTTCAACCAAATTGTGCCCCAAGGTAGTGGGTTTGGTGTAGGCAGCTTGGTTAGGGAGGGGAGAAACCACCCAGCGAAAGCTGCTGCGGGAGGAGAGGCAGCGGCATGAGCTCATCCTTTACTGAAGCCTTGGAGGATCCCCAGATGAGCGCATTGTTATCAATTCCCCGATGGTGGGGAGAAACTTTGATCAGAGCTTGCACCTCATTAGACATCAGAGAATTGAGCCGTGAGACACCGATCCATAGGCAGCCAGGCTTCATTAGTTTTGCTGCTCATGGGATTGCCTGTTTAAGGAATACGTAGATGCTACAAAATTGACTTTTATTTTTAATTATTTTTATGAGGACTCGGTGTGCCCCCTCCCACGTGTTTTTGCTCGGAGGGCTCTAGCGAGATCTTTGCAGCAGGCTTTGGGTGGCCAGAATCAGTATGTTTTGTTTCATCAATGCAAGCCAAAAGTTTTCTTGTAGTTGAATATTAATATCTGTATCTATCTGCTATGACCAAGGGATTGTAGTTTGGATCATGGGCTAGGTTCCCGATCTCCCGCCGCATGCCCATGTTCCTCCTGATGCTGCATTGTAGGAACTGAATCCCGACCTGCGCTGAGCCCTAAAAGGTTAAGTTATACATTGCAGCCCAGTGTTTCAATTCAGCCCCAAAAAGCCCAAGTTATACATTGCAATTCAGGAA
>NW_009629285.1:10285-21008 GCF_000690535.1 Cariama cristata | reverse complement strand
TTTCCCAACCGAACCTTCTCAGAACTCTCTAAAAACCAATTGATGGAGAAGGCAGAGGGACTTGTCAGCTGTGGTTTGGGGGCAAGCGAGCAGATTTTGGAGCAGCAGAAGTCCCCGTGGGATGGAAATCTGGGCTGGCTTTAGCCATTAGGGCAGAACCGGCTGCAGTTTGGGACTGGATTTGGAGAGCTTAGCGTGATGGGGTTGTGTGAGCTGAGTTGCCCTGTTTCTGTGCTCAGCTCTGCCCTTGGTTTTGGAGGAGCCTCCGAGCATCTCTCTTCGCAAAGTGAGGCGGAGGACAGCCCTGAGCGTGGAAGGCACAGTGGCACGTCCATAAGCCTGAGTCCTGTAAAACTCCTTGGTTGAAAGATGTGGAGGAAGATAAATGGGGCTCTGAAAAGCCCGATTTGCGCCATTCTGTTTCTCAGCTGTGCTCTGAGAAAAGCCGTGGCAAAACACAGAAGCCCCACGTGCTACAGACAGACCCCACAGCTGAGGGGAAGAAATTACTCGCTCGCAGACCGTGTTCCAGTCGAGATCACAGCTCGGTGAGAAAATAGAAGCAGATAAGGTAGTCCTGCTATTGCCTCCAACCTACTAGGTACAGAAATGGAAAAGAAAAGCTGAGTGCAGAGCAGATGAGAGAGACATTTGCCTCCTTGTGTGCAGGCTGACAAGAACCAGGGATGGACGAATTCATCGTAGGTTCTCTGTCGAGTGGAGGGGGGGAATAGGAAGCCGTCCAAGCTGATTAGTGAGAGGTCTCTCAAAGAGACAGGCTGGCTGGATTTAATTCTCTAGTCAGCATTCCCAGTACATTGATCTTCTCCTAAGTAGGAAGGAGGGGGAGCGGAGAGAGGGATGGTGGGGAGGGAGGAGAGGAGAGAAAAATAGGTTAGAACGTGGTGAGAGAATGAAGGCAGAGGGAGAAAAACGAGGAGTGGAAGAAAAGCGGAAAATGGAGAGGAAAATGGCAGGGATGCGGAGGTGGCAGGGATGCATGAACCACCCTTGGTTATGCTCCAGCTGTGCCATCATCCAGCACCAGAGCTGCCCTGTGTGATGGAGGCATTGCTGGTGAATAACAAGGGAATCCAGCTTGGTTGTCCAGTGCTAGGTCCTCCTTGCCCATGCTAGGGATGCAGCAGTCCTCGGTCACGCTACCGGCTGCGAGAGAGGAAGGGGCAGGGGATGCGGTAGCAGTTGGACGTAGCCCTGAACTCTCTGGGTGGGGAAGGAGGATGATCAGATGAAGCAAATGGAGGTAGCTTTATCATCTGATACCTCCTGCAACACCAGACCTCGAGATGGGAGAGATAAAGTCTTTGCAAGACAGGATCCCCCACTTGCAACAAGCATGAAGCTTTAATTTCTAGACCCAGCTGGTTGTGAGATATTGGGCATTAAAAGCACATTATTCTGATTACTGTCTTAGTACTTTTTCCACTTTTATTCCTCACTTGGATTCCAGCTTGATTTTTAGTGTGTACTCCCTCAAGATCCACAAGTGCCAGAAGTCAGTGCCGTATACCATTCGAAAGCTCAGCCTCTCAGCTTTCAGATGGTATAATTAAAGCATTAATCTCTTACTCCAGCAGTCTGTAAGACAGCAGCTGCTAAAATAACATTGGAAGGGCTGCTACAAAAAGGTGCTTTGCTTCCAAGATAACTACAACAACTTTTAGGGTCAGTAAACATCATCATCTTGTGCTGAGGAGGGTCCAGGGGCAAGAACAGTACTAGCCTTTGAAACTAGAGGCTGCTGTGGAGTCTTAAATCTGCTCCTCCCTAAACAGTTGCAACCTGCTATAAGGCAAAACATATTTGGATCTCTTCACGTTTGGTAGAGCTTGGGTTGGGCTGGTGCCTTCTTACCTCCAAACCTGTTTCGTTGTAGTTGAAAGACCTTTGGGAAATGCAGCCTTGAGCTTGGCGTTGCTGGGAGAGACGGTGCTGTGCGAGTCGAGGATCCACTGCGATGCTGTTGGATGCAGTCTCCAAAATCATTGGGCTTTTTCTTGATGTGGAAACATTGATTATTTTTAATTTTTATCATCTTGGTGGGCGCCCTTTTTTTTTTTTAAGATGATGTTGCAAGTAGCTGCACTTAATCTCTGTGAAGAATATTAATTTCTGGAGCAATATAGCCTTAGGAGAGAAAGAGGGCTCTGATACCCTGGGTGGGAGCTCTGCAATGAGGGACGGCTCTCTGCTGTTTGCCTGCTGCAGGACTAAGGGGTAGGTACCGGAGTGTGACTTTATCGAGATTACTGCTCACCCGTGAGGCGGAGGACGTTTGCTGCCGCTTGACGGAAGAGTGACAGGGAGTGGTTAGCCTTGATTTAAACACCCAGTGTCGGCTTCAGAAATTTCCCCAGCCCCACAAGAGCCCCAAGCGAGCCTGAATCCCTTCTCTGCTGTTCCATGAACTTCTCCAACGTGGATCCTTCCCACAAGCTGCAGTTTTTCACGAACGGACCTCCTCCCCTCCTGCTGCGCTTGCCTGGGAGGCTGCAGGGCTGCTCCTCTTGCATCTTCTCACTCCTGCTGCGATTGTGCAGTGTTTTTTTTTCTGCCTTAATGATGTTATCACAGAGGTGTTACCACCATCACGGATGGGCTTGACCTTGGCTAGTGATGGGTCCGTCTTGGAGCCGGCTGGCGTTGGCTCCATCGGACATGGGGGAAGCTTCTGGCGGTTTCTCACAGAAGCCACCCCTGTAACTCTCACCCCTCCCGGCAACCAAAACCTTGCCACGCAAACCCAATACACAGGGTTTTTCTTCATCGAGGCCTGAGCTGCCAACAATTTTCATAGCTTGATTAACGCTCTTCAGCCCAATTTCCATTGGCTGCTGCAGAGGAGCAGAAGAAGATGGATGTTTTCCATTACTTGATGTAATGACTATGAGGCAGCCTAATGAAACCTTTACAACCAAAGTTTACAGAGAGCCCACAAACAGTGATCAATAGCCGAGCTGGAGCTCCTGTGCATAGATTAGTGGGGGCCGTGCTGCGAGAGACCAGCGGGGAGAAACGGAGGATGGAGTCGGAAGCACTGGAGCAGGGAACGGAGAGAGGAGGAGTGATGTCTTGGGTGTGAAATGGGATATGCAAGGAGGGGAGGTGGGAGTCGGTGGGTTTTGTTGCTCCCACAGCACGTGCCTGTTTTGTTCAGCTCTCCAGTGCAATGTTGATGGCTTTTCTGTTTCCTCTGGGAGTAAATAATTGCATCTCTAGACTTTAAATTGCCTGCAGAGCTCTCTTGCTACCTTCCTTCAGCTGCAGTGCCTTCAAGGAAAAAGGAAGGAGCATAAAATCCTTGGCAATTGGTAAAAACTTCTCCCCAAAGAATCAAGGTGGGTCTAGACTGAAAAAAAGGCAAAATAAATCTCTTGGCCACATCCAGGAGTTATTCAAGCTCCATGCTGTTTATCCAGCTTGGGGGAACCATGACCCAAAGCAAGCCCTGACTCAGCCTGCTCTGTGGCTTGGATGAGCAGTTGCACCAGTCTCTTCTAGGCACTGGCTTAGCAAATACTGCTGAGGGAAAAATCAGTGCAGCACAGCCGGTTTTAATTGACCTGGCCTGTTGGTAGATGGACAACAACTCTGGGAAAGTGATCTAAGTGTACGCTTAGGGCTATCTCTGCATGCATGGCTGCAAGAGGATGTTGGAAACTGGCTTTATGGACCTGGACTTCATTACACTGAGAGCGGGAAAGTGTGTTCCCAGCTGAAGAGAGGTTAGTCTGTAATTTTCAGCTGAGCGAATAGGTCGGGCAGGGTGTCAGAGAGACAGCATCCGTGTTATGCAGGAGATTTCTGTCCTGGCTTTTGCTTGTTGCAGAAGACAACTCCTTCAGGCTCCTATCTCCTTCCTTGTAGCTGGTGGTTCCCACCTGCGGGAGCCGTGGTGTTGGGAGGGCAGGGACGTGGTGCTGTTAGCGTTGCTGGGCACGGGCAGTAATGGGATCCACCTGCTAGCACACAATGCTGGAGGAATAAAAAAAGCTGCATTGTGCCTCCAGTTCACAAAAACCGAACAGCTAAGGGCTGGATTCATCTCACGGGGGCTGTGGGAGAGAGCTTGTAATGTACTCACGAGCACTGATTGGGGTCTCGAGCCTAATTAGCCCCTGAGGGGGCACCCAGTTAGGATGTGAGACTGATGCGGTGTGGGCTCCAGGGAGGTCTGTCTTTCACAGGAGCGTGGTGAGCTGCTGCGAGGAAGGGCTGAAAGCCATCCTCGAGATGCTGTCAACCCGCAGCTATAGTGAAAAGGGCACGTGGGCAGTACCAGAGATTCTGCTGCCCTGGGCAAAGCCATTGCCTTGCTACCTGCTGCTGAAATGCTGCAAGAAGCCCTCTCCAGCCCTGAAGATGTCCAGGCTAGATCACCATCGAGTGTGATTATCTGCGGTTTTGCTGACAGGCCATGAGCAGAAAGGCTCACATCCATGTCCCGGGACGTGACAGCTCTGAGCCTTCCTCCCTGAAACGGAGGAGATGCTTCCGGACCATGGGCACTTTGATCCCTCTTGGTTAACACCAACCAAGTTTATGAACCCAGATGTGGCACAGCTGTATCCAGGCAGGTGTCTCTCTTCCTGGGAAAGGGTGCAGATGTCAGGCAGAGCCCCTGGGCTTGTACTGAGGAATGCTGCGGATTATCTATATTTTATAGGGACAGAGCAGTAGATTGTGGCTCTGGACCTGTGTTTTATTCATGACTCAGCTATTTCCCCATCTACAAAATGAGGATAATGATAGACTCTTCCTGTGGAAAGAGCCTGCCGTCTCCGAGTGTGTTAAAAACTCCAGCAACAGTGCATGTTATTTGAATGTTTTGACTTTTTGGAGTTCCAAGAGAAAGTTTTCAGAGAGGATAATTCTTATTTAATTGTATTTAATACTGTGAGGTGTGTGGCAGAGTAAAGATGGTTGCATTCCAGGTGGGAAGAGGAGGAAGGACTCTTTGGGTCTACTGCTGTTGCGGCATGGGGGCTCAAGGTGCTGAGCAAGCACTTCTAAATCAAGCCAGTGAAACTTAAAGGCCACAGTAATGGGTTGGATCAATCTATGCTGACTTCCGTCTCTAAAAGTTGGATGTCAATGTTGGGATTGGTTGCCTGGGGCTCCCTCCTAGTCGGAGGAGAGAAATAGGCATCTCCAGAGGCCATTTATCTCTTCCCAGACAGCTTGGTTGGATGAATTGTCCTCTGGAGGTGCTGGTCTCTCTCCGTTGACAAAGGGAGTTCTGGGTATGTCTTATATTTTTATATTAAAAATAGATTGGGGGGGGGATGTGACGGTGAATCCTGCCTGTTGGGATTGAAAGGAGACAGGTCTGCAGCTGTACAGGGACTTTGGGTGCAGAGGTGCAGGGATGCTCTCAGTAGCTGGTGCAAGGCTATACCTAAAGCAAGGGGATAACCAGCCTTTTAGGAGTTGTCCCGTCCCGTGCCTTTTGCATCCTGAGAAGTGTTACCCCACTGAATCTCCTGGCACCAAAGCTGGATTTCTTTTGGTGTTGTAGTCACGTATACTTCGAGGTTTGGTATAAAAACTGGACTGATGCCCTGCAAGCATTTGCTGCATAGCTGCATCTCACATGAAGAGGCACAGGGCCGTTCAGCTACTGGTCTTCAAGAATACCAGCGAGCAAATAACACAGGTTCAACTAGCAAAGATTTGCATGGAGACGCTAGAGTGATGGGCAACACTATAAAATCATAAACCAGAGAAAATGGAAGTACCGGGCTCCTAACTACCAGATCCCTAAGCTCCATGAGTTTTGTCTTCCTAAAAAGTATTCCAGAGATGTAGGGAACAAACTAGGTACTTCCACAGTCTCTTGTGTCCTCTTTCTGTATTTCAAATGAATAATAGATAAAGGAATCATTTTATTTAAAGAGAATGAGCTGAATGGAGTTTGCTTTTTTAAAAAAAAAAAATCCACACAAAAAAGCACTGTGGCACTTGTCCCTGATTGCTATTATAAAAGAAAACTTCCTTTTTTCATTTATTATTGAAGTAAATTAGGTTGATTGTCAGAAACTTGCGTGTCGGGTAAAAACGTTGCCGTTGTGAGTTGTGGTGAGATGAATGCATTTAATTTACTCCTTCGGTACGTTTTTAGGCGGCTGGTGAATGACTCCGACTCTCTGCTCCCCTGCCTCTTCCCGGCAAGGCGATTGCAAAACTTCATGGGGGATTTTCCGTGATGGGATTTTGTCTGTTCACAGGGGCTTCTTGTCCCCCTGCCCTAGGGCTGAGTAGGGAAAAAGAGGACAAGGAGACGTGTTGGTTTCTTCCCTCCTACCTCTGACAGCATGCTGTAACAGCCAAGTCCTGGCCTCTTTTTTTTGGAGCCAGAAAACTGCCTGAAAGCCGCTCGAAACAGGCGGGAGTCAGGTGTTGCTTCCAGATTGCCTTGGCCTGTGGTTTCCTCTATCGGAGCTGCTGCCCATGGGGGAGCAAGGTTGCATCCCTGGGCAAAGGATGAATGGGCAACCCAAGAGGGATGCGGGCTGTCTGGTTTTTGGAGGCTCGCTGGGTACCACGGGTGTGTAGCAGAGTCGTATCAGAGAGATAAAAGTATGTTGGTGCTGCTGTGGGCAGGATTTTGGAAGTCAAGCTGTGGATAAACAATGTTCGGCTTGGGACAAGGCATGACAGATCTGTTGGTAGTCCTCCAAAGGCATCGTTTCTGATCTTGCTTGGATCAGAGGGATGCTGCTGACTTCAGGCCCGCATCCAGCTCTTCCATGGGTATACGCAGCTCCCTCCTCGCTTGTGAGAGAGAAGACATCGCGCCTGTGTTCCTCCGGTCTTTCCAGGTGCCAGGAACAAGTCGAGGGAGTGTTTACTTCTTGGAAATCGGAGCGGTGGGATCCTATTAAATAGGGTGCAGGAGTGCGGAAGATGTGAGCGGAGCTTCTGGCAGGGGCTGTGCAAACAGAAGTGTGCCCAAGGCAGGGAAAGGCGTTCATCAGCCGGAGTTAATGGGACTGATGGAGAGAGAAGACGCTGACGTTGAGATTTCAGCCCCAGTGCACGATGGAGGAGCTGTTGAATATCAGGTTATTGCTTGTTCACTGCTTGCACTGTGCAGGCCAGCCAGGCAAAGGCTAAAATCTCTGCGTTTCCACTCGCTGCACGCCTTGAGTGCACGCAAATCCGCGTCTGGGTCAATGGTGGTAGAGGCTGAGATAGGTGGAAAATTCCTGGGGGAAGCCCAGCTTCGGAGAAGACATTGGTTGAAGCGTGCGCTTTGCTGCTAAATACTGATGATACAGGGAAATCCTTTGCTGGAAGAGCAAATGAACCCAGAACAAATGAAGGGCAACATCTTGAAGCGGAAAGGGAGAGGGGGGGAGTGTTGCAACCAGGTCTGCGCTAGAAGTGCTTGCTGATACGAATCGGCAGAGAAGGGAAATCTGAAGAGGAGGGTGATGCCGGGCTATGCTCTCTATATGCATTAGCTTAACATGCAGGTGAGAACCACGCACGGTTCCTGTGTGTGTGTGCTGAATTTGGGTGTTTGAAACACGCCTCACTAGATGCTGTGACTGTGCGATGTGTCCTGAGCACTGTCGTCCTCCCCATAGTCGTGTCTTTAGGCTGTGCCGGAGCCCTGGGTGTTTTTTGGATGGTGCACGGCACGGTGACCATGAGGTGAGCTACACCAAGCTCCAGCGACTTCTGGTAATCGCTGAGCATGAGAGCTCAGGGCAAGAACAAATGAAGGGCATCCTCTTGGAGAGGAAAGGCAGAGAGAAGGAGCCACAACAGACCTTGGCACTCAAAATGTTTGCCGCTATAATGTTGCTGGCTGGAAGCATCATTTCTCCCTCTGCCAGTCGGTCTATGTACAAAAACCTTCTACCGCCCATTGGAATTTGCAAATTGAAATTGGTTGCGATTACGTTGCTCTGGAGGGTTTTCCTGTCATTCCTTGATCTGCCCAAGGAGCCGATAATGTGTCCGTGCTGTGTAACACAGAGCCACTCATATGCAAACAGTATTTGGGTGCCTGGCAAAGCCAGGGCAGCTGCTTGGATCGGTTTGTTTCTTCTTTGGATTTGCAAAGCTGGAGCCAGAAGCAACTTGTCAAGAATAATCTCTCCAGCCACCCTTTTGTGCTGTGTTATCACCAAAAGTCAACTGCAAATGGGCAGGAGATGGCGAAGAGGGAGAAGGTTTGATTTGAAACTTTCCCCCATTGCATCATGTTTGGTTTAGCTTAAATTTTGGGCAAGGTTGCGGGCAGGAGACTGCGATAGCAGAAACATAGCGAGCGACTTCAACGGCAAACTTTGGGGTCTGATTTCAGGGTTGGCCGCGCAGGGTTGTGCTTCCCAAGATCAATTGAGGATCAGCTGCAGCAGTGCAATGAATTTAGGGCCAGAAGGGACTTTTAGATCACATAAACAGGCCCCAGAAAGTCATTAGATAGCTCTTTCCTGAGCCTAGGATTTCGTGTTTGTCGAACATAAATCTTCCAAAAAGGTGTTTGGGGTTGATTTAAGGATCTCGGGAGATGCTGAATCCAGGAGTGCCATTGGTAGTGGATCTTAAAGGTTAATCACCTTTGCTGCTAAACATTTGTGCTGTATTTAATTTGTCTGTCTTTAACTTTTGGTTATTGGTTATTTTGGTGTCTTTCCCTGCAAGGAGAAATCACCTGGCATTTTCTTCTTTGATCAAACTGGGCCTCCCTCTTCTCTCCCCCCAAACTAAAGAGTTGCTCAGTGTCCTTCAGCTGAGCTGTTTTTTATCACCTAATCTATCTTTGTAGCTCTTTTCCCTTCCAGGTTTTTCAAACTTGCCTTTTTTGTTGTTTTTTTTTTTAATATATGAATATTAGGAAAAAAAATGAAAAGGGAAAGGGCTCTGCAAAACTGAGGGGAGACTTTAAAAGCCAGCATGATTCAGGGAGAGTGTAAGGTCTGTGTTGTGCTCCTCCATGGTAGAAATAGTTCTACTAAGCACAGGGGGAGCCTGGCTGCTGCTGGGCTTGGGCCAGAAATGGAGGGGTTGGGGTGGGGGGAAAAAAGCTTTGTGTTTTAAAAAATGTAATAGATTTTAAATTGCATTTCCTCTAATGAATGAGTCACCCAATTACCACAGCCTGAACACCTGTGCCTGAGATTTGAAGTCTCCAGAGAGACTTTCACTTTTAACGATATTTATTATGATGAGGGTTATCGTGTTAGATGGAATCGGCAAAGGAGGGAGGCTGTGGTGGCAGACGGCATCGGGGTGGCAGTGGGTTATCTTCCCCCCAGATGCTCTGATGCCGCAGCGCTGTCACGGGCGTGTGTGACATGAATTTCCAATGGTGATGTCCCCAAAGCACTTTGTCCCTTTCTATCGCTTTCCAACCCCTCGCTCTCACCTAGCTCTCAAAGGAGGAGAGGAGCAGGCTTTACCCAAAACTCTGTATGTTGTGGGTGGGCCGATGCCCCAGGTGGGGAGAATTTGCCTTGAGACTTGGAGACACCAAGGGCTCTTTTTTGGGTTTCTTTTGGCTAACAAGTAGGGGGGTAACTCAAGGAGCAATTGCTGTGCAGCTACATCTGGGTTAATGCCTGCAAAGTTGTGCAGTCATCAGGGAAAGGAGCTGAAGAAACCTCTATCTGCAGCAAAAACTCAAAACAGGGGCTTGTCTGCTCAGCCTTTGGAGCTGCTGTTCCCTCATGGCTGAAAAAACCTGTGGAGTTTATCAATACCTCCAACCCACCCGAGCCTGATGTGGCTCGTTGTGCTGTGAGCTGCTATGCCTGTGATGCTGCTCAGAGGAATTGGGTTTTGCCCTGCCTGGACCTGATGAATTGTCTCCCAGGTGGTAGGTGTTGGTGGGCCACCTCCTCCTCGGTTAAAAGGCAGGTGGGAGGGTGGTTTGGGCAGACACACAGCTCTTGGGGAGGAGAAATAACTTTATTTTTGGTGTCACGGGCTACGCTCAGAAGTTTTGCCGGTGGGTGAGTTGGTCTCTCTCATTTGCTGTCTGCAGAACCCAGTTTTTGCAAAATGGGAGAGGGTTTTTAGGTATTAATTGCCCTTCTGGTGGCAGGTTGCTTTTGAAGCTTTGGCCAGACCTGGTGGTGTTGGTAGCGTGCACTGCAGCACTTTGCAGTGGTTACTATCCATCTGCTTTACCTCTTCAGATCAAGCTGTGGCTCAAGAGATGCTTTTAACCCTGTGCACGGGCTGCTAGCCCGGGAGTTAACAGGCTTGAGCTATTGCACGTGTGGCTGGGGGGGTCTAGGGTAAAGTGAGAAAGGATGGGGAAGGTGGATGTGCAAGATGCAATAAAAGCTAAATGCTCTTTACTCCCCATCCCCTGCTGATTTTGAAACCCATCCGAGGCTGTGCTTTCTCCTGGCATGCCCCTGCAGAGCACAGAGGCTTGGCTGCGGGAGAAAGACCAGTAAAACCCAGTGCTCAGGGAGGAAACTGCCCTCCTGGTGCCTATGGTGCTACCTGTGTTCTCTGTGTATGTGCCACGCAGGCGAGCCTTCCCTGGAGCAAATTAATGTTGTGTCCCTTAAGGTAGCGGGGAAGGGGCTACGATGTGCCGTGCCACCCTCTCCACTGTGGTCCTTCCCACCTTGGGCAGCAAAAGAAGGCAAAAAGCAGTCCCAACTGGAAATATTGGCTGTTTCTTCCTTAGATGTAAAACTTCTGGGGGTGTTTGGGGGGGGTGCGGGGGGGA
>NW_009629285.1:2446-10256 GCF_000690535.1 Cariama cristata | reverse complement strand
TGTGGGGGGGAAGATGTGTTTTTGCAGCAGCCGGTGCAAGAAAGCCAGGTGCCTGTCGGGATTAGAAAACCCACACCTTGGTGGCGTGGGGGCTGAGGTAGCTCAATTTTGACACTTTTTGCAAAACCAGCGGATGATTTGAGAAGGGAATTAGATAGCATCTTGCCTGGTAATTTCACATCCCTCCCACTCCAGCATCGACCAGGTCGGGGCCGAAAGCCCGTTGCGTGGGGACTGGCGAGCTGTTGCGGAGCATAACCCAGGCACGGTGGGCTGCGGCCGTGCCGGTTGTACGGGGACAGAGGTGTAATTACCCCGGCTCCTGTCGCTTTTTGTGCTCTGCCAACCCTTCTGCAGGCCAGAGGGCTCAACTGATGTATTTATGCACCTTCCCCTGTCTGTGTTTAAACAGCACCTTGGAAAAAGCAGTAAAAGAAGCCACAACTCTTCTCAGTTCTAGGGGTTTTAATTTATTTTTATTGTGTTGGATGCTTGCTTCATTGTGTTTTTTTAGTTTCTTTTTTTTTTTTTCCCCCTGATGCTGGAAGTTGGCTTTACTGCAGAGCAGAGGTAGTACAAAGAAATAGAGGCCACTGCATAGCAGAGTGTTAATAGATACAATAAGTCAAGCTAGCACGGAGGGATGTGGTAGAGCTGTCAATAAGCTGTGGGGTTACTTCAGTGCTGTGTTTAATAGTGAGTCTGTATTTTTTTCCCTATAGTTATAATTATTTTGGGTCTCTGTTTTCACTGGGGTACAGCCCTGAGTTCCCTGCTCCATTCATCTGTGCAGCCAGGCACTTCTCTTGCATCCTTATGTACAGATCCTGATGCAGGTTGAGGATGCTCAGCACTTGAGGACAGTGTTTTCCCCCCAAAAAACCCCACAACCCCCAAAATTGCTGTGGAGTCGCTTACGTTTCCCAGCTCAGGACTGGACTGTGCAATGGGGAAGGTTTCTATGCATCTCCTTAGGCTGTTTTGTTATGCTTATAAAAAAATTGTTAAAAATCAGTTTACATACTCCCCCAGTAACTAAACTAGCAAGAAACAGTTGAATTGTTTGCACCTTGCATGAATGAACATCCTCTTCTCATTGCAGGCAGGGCCAAGCTGACTTGCAGGCGCATCAACTCTCCTGGCTGCGCTGGACTGCTGCATCGCCTCGAGGAGAAGACGTCTCCGAGGTACTGTAGATTGGTGTGTGTGGTTTTTTCTGATTACAAGATGATGTGTGTCTGAAGGGTGTACGTCTGTTTTCGAAGCATGGAAGGTGGTTTATTCTGCGTCTGTGAGGCACAAAGTTGGCTGCACGGTGAGTTTTTTGGGAGCATGGTTTCATCTAACTGGTATTAGGTAACCCTGCTTAATCCAGAACTGGAAGCTTTTGAAAGTGATTTTGAAAACCTGGAGATGTTTCAAGCTTCTGAGGCTTTTGACCCGTCTCGTTTATGCTTGCCTCTTGTATTGCTAAGGGTGAAGCTTAGAAATGTGAATTATGTGAAATATGGTGCGAAATCTTTTGATATCTCTAAATCGTGTGCGTATACACATAGGCACTTCCATCTCCTTAAATCTTCGTCTCTCCTCCCTCAGTCGATCCGTGTCTGGTTACATTATGCTATAGCAGCTGGGGGGAGAGTGGGTAGGAGCAAGTGAAGGACGTGGACTTCGGCTCCCCATCTCCCTTCCCTGGTGGCATCCTGCCCCTCTTTCTGCTTCTCTCTCTGCCCTCCACCAGGATCCAAACGCAACATCCTCATTCAAGTCCCATCCCAGATGTGGGAACAACCTCCAGCAGGCCAGGGGCTTTGCGTTTCTGAGGCTTACATAGTTTTTGGTTATGTTTTTTTTCTGTCCTGTTTTGCAAAGCTGAGAACCACATCAGAAAGCGTCTGTTAATCTGAGAACTTAATATTTCTTCCTAAATACAAGTTTCCAGAATCTACCTGTTTTTCCTAAGTGGGTTGTGTGCTACTTTTCCTAGCAGAAGCTTTGATGTTGCAAGGCTGAAACCAGTTGGTTGTGCTTTGGATCTCTCCTGTGCTGTGCAGCCATTTTATGTGGCCTTTGGTCTTGTTGAAGAAAGAAGAAAGTCAAACGTATGCCCGGCGGTGTTGGAGGCATGGGGGTATGGGTGGGCTGTGCGTCATCTTCCCAAGGATATCGGTGAAAAAAACCCAACCGAAACCTAAAGGTTCAAAGCTTTTGAAAGTTGCAGCTGATAAAGGGTGACCCTTTGGTTGTTGGCTTTCCGAGTCCCATCCCACCTCGGTGTCTGTAATCCTAACTGTCTGTTGGGGTCCAGCGCCGGCATCCCGCAGCACTGCTGCAGTGCGATGGCGAGATGGGAGAGCAGAGACCATCCTTCTTCCTCCTGTGGCATCAGAGCTGCGAGAGGGCCCCTGCCAGAGGGAAGGGAAGGAGGAAGGAAACGGCAAGGCAAAAAGAGGGAAAGAAATGCAGGGAATGAGCAAGGAGACCTGAACAACCTTAAAGATCCCAGGCTTTTTCCAATCCTTCAGTGATGTTGTGTGTTTGCCACCTAATTTCATCGCAAACACCCTAAACTGAAAAATAAAACGCTGTTTAATAAACAGCAGTCGGCGTTTCATTTCCCTGAATGTTCTGGTAGCAACTGCTCATTATTCCAATGATTTCCCCCCACTGTAATTATTCGGAACCGACTATTCACGGATTCCTCCATTGACTTATATATCCGTACACACGCATGCTGAAATATGTATATATTTTGGTGTCCTATTGAAAATTCAATAGGATCCAATTTCAATTGCTATTGCCTTCCCCCCGTGCCTCCCCTCTCCAATTTGCCGACGCTACAGCTGCACGATGGAGAAGAAAGGATGCAGCGTCTAGCGCGGACGTAAACAGCAATGGCCAACTGAAATGGGGAGAGAAAAATTACTTCCTTGTACTACCACACTCTTGACAAAAGCTGGCTCTTTCTTTTTCTTTTTTTGCCTTCCCTTCTTTTTCTACCACATTCAATTTTCTGACTCTGCCGGGCAGGTTACAGAACTAATCTTGAACGTGCTTTGAGCTTACTGTATAACACCGCAAGCCTTTAAAGATTGGGGTGAGGGGAGAAGGAAAAGGAGCATGCGGAGAATACAATTAGTTTGGGGCGGCAGGATGAGCGGGAGAAGCTAAAATTGCAAATGCGGGTTATTTGGGGGAAATGATTCTCGTTCCTCCTAGGGCTGGCTTAGCTGGGTTTCTTTTTCGGCAGCTGGAGAGTGGGAGACGTGAATTAGATGGGGGGGAAAAAAAAATAAAAATCCCTAGACAGTCTGCAGGGTCTCAAATGGCACTTTGATCACAGAAAATGTTTTGTAACGTGCGCATTTATTTTTTCCTCTTGAGTACAAAGGCTCTCATGGTTGAGGCCTGCCAAGGATCGACCGGTAATTAGAGGCTGGGCTGGATTCAAGAGGTTTCGCACGGGCTCTCGAGAGCAAAATAGGTGCTGGGTGTCTTTGAGCGCTGCAGCAAAGGCGTCGCCTCTGCTGCGCTGAGGATGGCCCTGCCAGAATTGAGAATATTGGTCAATAAATAGCATCTGGTGGCTTTTTGTGCGTTCCTAGGTCCCTGGTGAGTTTTGCTCAAGGTGAGATCACCTGGGATATCAAGGTGGCTGTGGGGTCTTTTATTGCCCGCAAGCCAAATGTGTGTGCTGGGTCACTGCTGAGCCCTGGCCGTCTCGCAGTCACCGCTAGCTTCAGAGGGGCTAGAGAAGAACCCTGCAAGCCTTTTCACTTCCTGAAATGAATATCCTGTCATCAGTTTTGAAAAAGGGTTGGAAATATAAAAATATAAGAGCTCTGAGAGTAGGTATTTAAAAACTGGTATGTCTTGCAACCTTTTCCAGGACAGACCCAGGCAGCTGGCTTGAGTCTTTGTCTTCACTCTGAAAGTCCCGGAGAGGGTGGTAGAGAGCTTGATGAGGAGGAAAAAAAAAGAAAAGAAAAATAAGGATGTGCCAGGGCTGTGTCACCCTCAAGCCCAGAAGCACACACAAGGTAGTAAACATCCTCTATCTCCTCGAGCCATCTGTTTGCAGAGTCTTTGCCCGTGCAACAGTGCCTCTTCCCCGAATGGACTTGTTGCCTCCTTGTAATCCGTAGGTAAATAGACATCTAATCAACTGGAAAGCAGGGAGCGGAGGCAGTGAGAAGTGATAAGAGTCCGGTTGGGATGGGGACTAAGGGTAGGACGTGCTTCAGCGGGTGGGTGCTGGAAAACATCACTGCAAAGTCTTTGGAATGAGGAAGAATCTGGTTCGTTTTGGGAAAGGAATAAATTAAGGGAATGGTGGAACCAAGCAGACTGTGGCTGTTGAGCACCTCTCTGGAGGCTCTTGCCACCTTGTGAGGTCAAACCCTGTGGTTTTACTTCTGAGGTGCAACATGCTTAAAATTGGGCAACTTTTATTCTCTAGGTAACGCAGATGAGCGGTCCTTGTGCACTAGGCAAGGGTATCCCCTCCCTGCCAGGATGCAGGTCACTGCTTCGTCTAAACTTGCAGCTTGGAGAAGTTTGGCGACCCAACCCAGCATGGGAAGGTGTATGTCAGAGTTGGGTGGCTCTTGCAGGGTGCCATCTCGCTGCCTGGGTGAGCCAGCCCCTTCTCCATCCGCCCTTTTTTTTCCTGCTGCTTCTGCCGTGACGATCATGTTGTCCATCAGCATGTCATTTGCCATCACAGAATAGAATCGTAGAACATCCTGAGTTGGAAAGGACCCATAAGGACCGTTGAGTCCAACTCCAAGTTCAGTTTTAATGGCAAACAAGGTGTGCTTGGCACCGGAGCCGCTGGTTTTTGTCTCCGAAGAGTTCCTTGCAATGTGTTGTGCTGGGGCTGCTGCTTGGGAGAGCCTGCCGCTGAGGCTGGTGTGCATTCGGCATCGCGGACGTGAGGTAAAAGCAGGTCTGGCAAAAGGCACCCGTTTTGGGAAGGTGTTACGGGGCGTTCGGAGCTGGGGTGGTGACCCAGTGCCCTTTAGTACATGACATTACCGTGTTTAATGTACTCAGTGCTAATCTTTCTCTAAACAGAAGCGATCTTGCTGAGTTCAGCACTGAAGGAGCAATAACCAATGAAGGAGATGAGATTAAGAAAACTCACAAGAATTCAATGTGCTAGAAAGGGCTGGGGAAGTGCCAGGGGCACTGCAGTAAATGACCTCCCTGGGAATCGAGGACAAATAAAATCCATGCCCCGTCTCTCTCCTCCCAGGCGCCTTAGGCCGATGCCTTAGCCCTCCCCTCCGTGGCGTTGACCGTAGATGTTGCTTTTGGGGTTATTTTTGCACCAGAGTACAACAAATCCTCTGTGCTATGGGGCCGAGAGGAGGATCCGTGTCGCCGCATTCAGAAAAACTAACCTCTCGAGCTCAAGGAGAGCTGCTTCAGTTGGCAGTAGCATTAGGTGCTTTATTCTGTCTGGAACAGCCTTGAGAGGGCAAACAAAACCTCTGCGCTGTGGCTCTTGTTTCCGAAGGCTCTCTGCAGGCAGAGCTGCTGGCAATGGTGGCTTTTTTTTCTTTCTCTGAGAGCCAGAAACAGAGCCCCAAATTTGCCCAAATACCGTCCGACTGGGATGAAAATGGGATGCAGGAACCCAAGGGAACCGGTGGTCCCCGTCCGAGCTCTGCTGGGCTCGCAGGAAAGCTTTCTGCTCAACGCTGTTTGCAAATGCTCAATGCGGACTTGTGGGGCTTTCATCCAAAGTGGAGTGGAGGTGATGGGAGAGGCAGGGCTTGATTTTTATATATATAATTTTTTTGCTACCTGAAAATGTTGGGGTTGGGAAACATCTCGGTGATGGGTTGGGTGGAGATTTTCCCCCAGTGGGTTTGCTCACCAGCGTAAGGATGTCCTTCACGGAGCTCGGGCATCCCCAAACGTCTCGATAGCGGCCGCTGCCTTGGATCCCTACCCCTAGCACCGTGCAGGCTCTGAGGCTGCAAGGATGACTTGGCAGTGATATATTTACTACAATTACCATCTCTCTTCCCAGAGGAGGAAAAAATAGATGAATAATATGTTTTGAAGGTGTCATGGAGTGAAAGCAAGAGAGGAGCTTGAGCCTGAACTTATGAATAACTTATAGGCTTCCTCCCTTCATGCAGTCACTCCATTTGGGCTTATCTTTCTCGCCCGTAGGAGGTGTAATTAAAGGAGCAAAGCCGGGCACCAGCGTGCGCGGCGGCTGCTTGTGGGCACTCGTCTGTCTGGCTCCGTGTGTCCTGTGCACGCAAGGGCACGGCAATGCCGAAATGCCTCTGCGTGCAGACGTGGGCTGTGGTACGCTTTACAAATTCCTGTCCCCCTCCCTGAGTCACTATTCCTTGTTAAGAAAAAGGGTATTTCACGCATAACTCAGCTTTGAAATTTTGGTGTAGCTTGGTAGAAGTGCTCCCTTAACTCTCCCCTTGCGCTAGCTAAAGTAGAAGCAGAGGTAACTGAGGATGGGGAAATACTGGAAGAGGCAGCAGCAGAGTCCTGCAACCCTTATTTAAGATTTGGGAGATGTTTGTTCAGTTCTTGACGTGGCTGGAAATTCCCTTCCTGACCTCATGCGGTGACTTAGCCTTTTCAAGTCTTATTTTTCTAGCCATAAAATGAGAAGTAATTTGCTCTTGTCTCAACACCTTTCTCTGCTTTCTCTGTTTTGACTTAAAGAGCTCAAGGGAGGAACTGTTTTTTACCGGGTGTACATACAGAGTTTAACATAATGGAATCGGGATCTTATCAAAGGCTTGTGAATGCTATTGTAATGCACATAGTAATTATAGGTATGTATATGTAGGGATGATGAAAAAAACCCGATGAAACATGGCATTTCCCTCCGGAAAAATGTTAGTGGAATAAAACCACGCCTTGGAGTATGTCAGTTCCAGCAAAAAATGTCTATTAAAAATTATGCAGTGCTGTTCAGCAAGGTCACAATGCTCCTTTTAGAGCCAGTTAGAGGTCTCGTTTCAAAGCAGCATGTCACTTTTATTTTTTTTTTTTTTCCCCCTCCTGCAGACTTTTAGCTAAGGTGTTGTTTTGGTCTTCTATTCAGATCTGGGGTGGAGGAATAAATCTCATCTAAAATTCTGTGGAAACATCTATCAAAAAGGGCCTTCTGCAGCATGGAGGAGGTACAGTATCCCTGTTTAATACCATATATATGTGTGATTTCCAATGAATAACTTCTTCCCCCCCAGTCCCTCTATCTCGGGAGTGCAGCCCTGCTGTATCTGTATGTTCATATCAACCTGGCACGTAGATATGTATGAGGGTAATGGATATTAGGCGTTTATTGCAAGGCATTCTGTTGAACATCACCTGCTGTTCGACATGAAAAGTTGATGTTCCACAAAGCCACAAGCCGAAGGCTCCTTAAGAGCTGTTCTGGTGCGTCGGGTAAATATACGCTCTCGGAACAAGCGCTGTGTGAATTAATAATGCATAGAGCAAATCTGTAGGAAGAGCAGATACTGCATAGGGCCTTCTTCTAAACTGCTCGCTCTGCTTAGGCAAATAGATGGGGAAGTTGGGGTTTTTTACAGCGTTGTCACCGTTTAAGGCTGGGCTGGCCCTTAAAACAGGTGGCAGATGCTCTCTGTTAACCCCCTCCCTCCCCCCAGGAGGGGAAAGGAAGGAGAAAAGGAAGAGAGACTTATGGGCTGGGAATTAAAAATACTTTAATAATACAACGATAATGTAAAATAGTATAAGATATTAATACTAGTAGTACTAATAGTGGAAATAAGAGGAAAAGTATACAGACCCGATCCTG
>NW_009629285.1:0-2146 GCF_000690535.1 Cariama cristata | reverse complement strand
TTTTACGACTTTTTACTCGCTTAACAAAGGGGGGCCAGCAGTGGCCTTGGTTCTCATGGGGACAAGTATAAGCATGGGCCATTCTGCATACCGATCCTACTGATACTTCAGTAGCAACTATAAACATCGAGCGTTATCAGGCCTGAAGCGCAGAGAGCGTCTGAAAACATGTAGCTGTACTTTCAGAAAGTGCAGTTACTTAGAAGGGATTTGATTGAAAGAAAAACTCCTGAAAGGAGAAAATAGCCCTGGTTTAGCCAAACCAGGACAAGCATAAAGGGTAGGTAGTAAACCAAACTAACCTAATATCAACCGCTTCCAGCTGCTGGAAGGACGGTAGCTGGCTCGGCAGCCGGGGTCGAATTCAAAAGCGTTGCGAAAGGTGGTAAAAATTACTACGTGGCGTTTTGCGTTATCGTAGGTAACTGGTGTTGGTGGAATAGTGGGGAAGCAGCGGAGAGGATGAGATGAACGTGATGGAGGTAGGAATCCTTACCCCATCCCAAGGGTCTCTCCATCCAAAATGGACCAGCTGGAGGTCGCTGGGGCAGCGAGAGGTTTGTGCATTGCTCTGTTGAGCTGGAGGAAAAGCTCGAGCCCTAACCCCACGAGGTGGGTAGGACCCGTGTATTAAATACCTCATAGCTTGTATTTGTTTTCTGAGAAATATCCTGCTGAGCCACACGTATGAAGCCCAGGACCGGGTCTTTAGCGGGTACTGTTGCATTTAGCTCTTTCCATCCTAAGGAGCTGGGAGGTGATGCAGGTGCTAGCAGGCTGTAGATTGCTCCTGGTGGTACCATCGAACGGTGGAGGAGAGCTCTGGATCAATTGGACCTCCTCAAGGTCTAGGGTTTGATCCAAGCCTTGGGAAGAGGAAAAAGAAGGAAAGCTGAAAGCTCTCTGCGTGAGGTCGCAGCTTTACACCAGCTCCTGTTTTGGCAAGACCCCTCCCATGAAAACTGATGGATGGTAGCAGTGGAGGTCTTGGAAAACCTGAGGATGGGCGAAAGGCATCTTCCCGGTTAGGGACAGTGTGACCCTTTGGCTGGTGACAGGGATGTGCAACATCAAACGGGGCTGTCGGGGACATCCCACCGGAGCTGCCGATCCCTCCCCAGCTGCTGACTTTTTGACGTGGGGATCGTTGTTGTCAGACCTGTGGATGGAGAGTTGAGGAGAGGGACTGGTGCCTGTGGTTTGTCACCTTTCTTCAGCGGAACGGCTTGTCGCCTTTCTTCAGCGGAACGGCTGGCCCAGGTCTGACTCAGAGTCTCTCTGGGCGGCAGCGACAGAGGGGAGAGAGAGAGAAACAGCTGGATTTTTCCAAGAGTTTGCAGCCAAATCTTCTTCTGAATTGCAAAGTGAACAGCTCAGACTTTGGAAGCCTCTGAGGAGGAATAAATACAAAAAGCCAAGATTTCTTTTTTTTTTTGTAATTTTTCTGCCTATAATGTTGTTTTAAGGGGCTCTGAGTCACCTCAAGCGACAAAATGAGACATCCTTACCACTAATGAAAATAATGAATATTTAACAAGGTATTATTTATTTAGGTTGTGTCAAATAGGAGTCTCGAGGTTCAGTGCCTCTAATATTCTCCATATTGGACAAAGGCTGGGGGAAAAAAAATAAAAATCTAAGGTTTTGGTCTTGAGGACCTTTTCTGTGTGGGTGTGTTGGTGTTGTGCTCTTGACATTGGGTTGTGGTATGGACAGATGTGGTGGTTTTGGGTATCTTGAGTTAGAGGAAGGTCTGTCTTGCGCCCGTTGTTGTGAAATTGGCACGTCGCAAGGAGTTTAAGTGACGGGAATGTGTTCAAACCCAAGCAGGGTGCGAGCGGGCCGGATGCCGCTGAGAGCAGGAGATGGTTGTGGCGTGAGGAATGGGGTGAGCGTGGTTGCAGTGTAGAAAAAAATTAAAATAGTCCTGATTCAGAGTATAAAAGTAGATGGAGGAGTTATTTGCTATTACATTTGCTTGTGGAGAAATTTCCATAGGGGATTAGCCCTATAGGAGGAGGAGGTTTGGTTGGGTCAGAGCTGGGGCTCTCTCCCCACAGCCACCAGCCCCCCAAAAGCAGAATCAAGGCACTTGCGGGTGCCCCTCTTGCTTTGGGGGTGAGGCGGGTGGGGAAACTGAGTCACG